>NC_065912.1:1559089-1867907 GCF_905147045.1 Nymphalis io
CTTATCAGGGGGCGAAGGTTATCTTGCTCCCTCGCACTCCTCGCTAGTGCGTATTGCAGCGCAAGGCCATGCCGGCTGCCGTCCTTCTCAGAGTCGTCTGAAATATGGACAAGTGAGGCCACCTCCTCCTCCACCTCACCCATGTATGGTCCCAGGTTTACGACTTATCTTTTAAGCCCCGGGCGTCAGGGCTGTCCCGGATATATTTCTAGGCCTACAACCGGCATAGGTGCATGGGCCAAAATTAATAACTAACCTAACCTAACTGCAGGGCCTTTTGACGCCCGAAGCGGTTTGACATTTGTGTCAAAGCGCCCAGGTGCCTTGGATTTCTAAATTCGGTTTTGCTCATTAGGCTAATTATTACAAACTTAAAATTTAAATTTTAATAAAAGATAAACAAAGTAAATTCACGATTTTTTAAATACAGAGAGAATTAATTACATAAAAACATCAAGAAAAATGTACAGATTTTTTAGATCTATGTTTAATCTTATTTTGTAAATAGAACAAAAAATTTATTTCGACAACATTCGACACTTTTTACACGTTTCCCGCACAATTAATCAGCGCCATCTTGTTTGTTCTCTGTCGTTAAAACAATTACGGTACATCGTTATCATACTGTCAAGATAAAAAAAAACTTTCCCGGAATTAGATTTCACCTAAAACGAGGCGTTCTTAATAGGATGCTGATGTGAGCTTTATCTGTTTCGTGACAAATTAATGAGAAATGTTTTTTGTTTTAATTTTAAAATGAAGATATATAAAGCCAGATGTCACACGTGACGTAGAGTTTGCGTTTAGAGGACTATAAAATATGTATTTTTAATTATTAATAGAACAGAAAAATCATGCGAGATAATTTATTAAACTAAAAAAACACCAACAATTTATTCATATAACGCTAAATAGGACGATGTAAGTTTAATTAAAAAACATTAAACTAAATTTTGTTTCTAAATTTTTTTTATATAAAGTTACAAGCTAACTAGAACAAATGTAATAGTTAAATAGATAAATTAATATCCAAAAATGTTTAATACCACTTAAATTTATTAGATAAACTGATTTATTATCGGCTTATGGCAACGACACAAAGCTGACACACTCCGTTTCTAAAAATAACGTAAAAAAACCTGTAACGTATGGCTATCACATTACAGCCCTAAATACCTTTAATCTCTACTTTTTGCAACGTCGGATTTGTAAAAGACATAATTCTCGTGCTAAGATAAAGTTAAGGGGAACTCATTAGTTATCTAAACAGGTTGGATTATGAGATTTCTGAACGACCACCCACTTAAGCGCGAAATGTGACAGCTGTATACAGATATTGCGGCAATTTTTTATTTTTTTATTAAAAATATGTTTACATTATTTATTAGTGAAAGGCTTTATAGAAAAACGTTATTTTTTTATAATATTAACGTTATTTTACTGGTGGTAGGGCTTTGAACAAGCTCGTCTGGGTAGGTACCACCCACTCATCAGATATTCTACCGCAAAACAGCAGTACTTGTTATTGTTGTGTTCCGGTTTGAAGGGTGAGTGAGCTAGTGTAATTACAGGCACAAGGGACATAAAATCTTAGTTCCCAAGGTTGGTGGCGCATTGGCTGTATAAGCGATGGTTAACATTTCTTACAATGCCAATGTCTAAGGGCGTTTGGTGACCACTTCCCATCAGGTGGCCAATATGCTCGTCCGCCTTCCTATTCTATAAAAAAAATATATAATATAATTTATATAAAATAAAAAATATTTTATTGTCATTATTTGACAATAATATCAAGTAAAATGCATAATTTTGTTAACAATTATAGTAATTTATTTTTATTTTAATACATATAAATTAAAAAAAAAGCGAGTGTGTATAGATTTGAAAATAGAATGAAATATTCATAGACAATCACAAACTTCGCAAAAGCGATCAAATAAAATAAAGGCAAACTGTATCGAAACAAATTTCAATCTCACGGAACGATACTCCGGTACAATTTGCTAAAACAATCTGCCTAACCTTTTTTTACACAGAAGCAGAAAATGGCCGACGCCATTTATGTTTTTCACGCAACTATTACACGTAAGGTTCTACGTATAGACAAATATAGTGTAATCTGCGCGATGTTTATCCTTTAATCTACATTTTTCTTTTTGGTTTTTATATGAGGCGAAGTAGAACATCTGTTCACAGTAAGTATGATAATATTATCCTATTTTGTTTAAAAATATCAGGTACCTTTTTAGTCTATTGTAATTTTCATACATATTTATTTATATTTGACTTTATAATTTAATCTCGTGCTCATTTGTTAAATTGTTAATCCACTTTATTTTTACTAAAACTTGTTTATTTGTCTTTATTCCTCTTGTAGTTGGAATAGGTATAAATATAATAATTTATATAAATAATATATAATAATAATAAATTATATTTATCGTTAATAACTAAATTTACTCACTTTTAAAATTGCATAATGTCTTTGGAAGAGACTAGCGTCTGAGACATAAGCTCGGCCTAGTTCAGGCGCTTGTTGAATAATTGTAATGTATCCATAAGTTTAGGTCACTAAATATATTTTCTATTTTTATTTAGTGCATAATAAGGTATTTCAATTAATTTTATTTTTTTAACCTGGTAGTACCTCTAAATTGTATGTTATTCACAAGTTTGTTTTAAGTGTTATTTTTTTTTTCAGAACCGTTACATTTAGATTATAAACATGACCCTTTAATATACAGCACACTCAAAGAAATTTTCTTTCAAAAAAAAGGTATAAGGCTACATTATTAAAAAAAAACGGTACCTATCGCGTAATCCATTCTACATTGCCTGTATATAATCGTAGTGTCTCAAAAATGGTCGCAGCTAAATTTGTTTTTTTTTTTTCAACAAAATCTTTCGTTCGGAATTGATCCGTTGGGAGCGATTCGCTGAAGAGCCTGAAAATATCACGTGTATATTGTTTCCGAACGGATTATAGTGTCGTAGCGGTCCGAATTGTGTTTGTTTAGTTTATTTATTGGTTTTAGGCACAACGGAATATATGGTATGGAGTTCTTGTTTTAATTTTTTAAGTTTTTTTTTTAAATATTTAATATTTATTTATTGAATATATAATTCATATTTATATGATTTTTTTGTCACGTACACAAAATGAACTCATTTAAAAAAATCTAATTTTTTTATAGTATGTACATTTAAGACCTTGCACAAAAATACATGTATATATGTGTATTTTATACTACTTTCTTTTAAATACATATAAATTTTATAGCTATGTAAATATAGTATAAGAAAAATAAGACATATTTTATTATTATTTAAATTTAAGGAAGCTGTAATACTGAACTGGTGGTAGGGCTTTGTGCAAGCTCGTCTGGGTAGGTACCACCCACTCATCAGATATTCTACCGCAAAACAGCAATACTTGATATTGTTGTGTTCCGGTTTGAAGGGTGAGTGAGCCAGTGTAATTACAGGCACAAGGGACATAAAATCTTAGTTCCCAAGGTTGGTGGCGCATTGGCTATAAGCGATGGTTGACATTTCTTACAATGCCAATGTCTAAGGGCGTTTGGTGACCACTTACCATCAGGTGGCCCATATGCTCGTCCTCCTTCCTATTCTATAAAAAAAAAAAAAAAAATAATAAAGACGGAATATAAACAAATAAGTATTCTATAAAAAACGATCAATTCTATTTTCAAACTTAGTTTAAAATTACGCAATTTTATATTGTAGTTTTATTGTAGCGAATTTTTATAGTTTTCCTTTCTCTAGTACATTTTAGTTTTACGGGCGGCCATATTGAATGGAATTGGCGGGAATATGCTTCGTATTGCTCTACAGAGATCGTTCCTTGGGTATAGTTGACAATTGTTTGATATTTTTTATTTGTACTATGGCAATGAAAATGATTTGTTCATATTTTTTAAATTAGATAAACGATATTACACATTAATTATACTACTCAAAAAAAAAAAAAAATATCGAGTAATGCTTGACATAGTATTCACTTTATTTTCATAAATTATTTGTTTTTAGTAATAAAATGGGATGCTTTCGTCCAGCAGTGGACGGCAAAAGGCTGAAAAAAATAAATAAAAATAAAATGATAGCCGAGATCATTTTACAATTAATTAAAAACTTGTAATTATTTCAATCATGTCAAAATTTTTAATTATGTTATAAAATACTTTTATAAAATGTATAACAGTGTTGATTAATTTCCAATAAATAAATAATTTATTTAAAAGCATTTATTAATTATCTATTATTATAGGTATTATAAGTATTATAACCGATTACTGTACTAAGCATGAGATAAATTTTGCTTGCCTGGATCCCGTGATATATAATTAAGATTTATTTGATCTATTGTATGGGATATTTCGGAACTTTTAATATTATGTACTTTTGATAATATATATTTTTGTAAATAGGTTGGTAGACTGACAAATGTACCACCTGATCGTAAGTCAATACCACTCGTAAACTTTGGCGTTGTAAGGAATAACATTGCCAATGCACCATCGTCTTTGGGTTGATATTTGGTAGTATATCTGATGAGTGGGTGGTTTTTACACAGACGAATTTGCGTAAAATACTTCTCATTTAACATGTCTATATAATACTCTTAGAAACTTCTAGATCAAAGTGAATCAAACTCAGACAAAATACATCCCTTAGATTTATCGGGTCTCGGCAAAATTGTTCGTTTACAATAAATTGCGAACGAGATCCTTTTATATAACCAAATATAACAGAACGATTGTTTGTTAAAGTTATTATAAGAAAATACTGTTTTAAGATAGAAATTTTCATTCTTGTTTCATATTTATTGAGGGGGATAAGGCTAATCGAAAAAAAGGCTATCGGTCTTTACGGTCTAGTACAGTGTTTCAAAACGTGGGGCCCACGCCCCACAGGGGGCAATTTGATAGTTAAGGGGGGCAATTTAAAAATGGACTCGACACGACTTAACCCTTTCGTAAATCATTTACATTTCTGATAAAAAAAAGAAATCAACTTGATATTACACAACGTGGAGACTTGAGATTAAAGCTAAGGAAATTGGAACCTAATATAAAATCTCTGTGCAGCAAGCATCAAGCGCAAGGATCGCACTAAATGAATATAGAAAAATCAATATTAAAATTATTTTAAATTTCAGTTTTTCATTATACGTTTTGAAATTTTACTTACGATGTTTTGATAACAATTTCATAGTGATTTCTTCCTAAAACTTATCATTTATATTTCATAAGGGAATAAAATATTTTTTAAAGGTTAAAAATGATGTATGGGGGGCATAAAAATTTTAGAAATGTTAAGGTGGGGCATGGCCTAAAAAGGTTGGGAAACACTGGTCTAGTAGCTAGTTAGTTAATACGGGATGCCCTCGTGCTGCCGTAAGCATTAACGAGGTGTGCGAGCTTAACCTTCACCCACTGAGGAAAGCTCCTCTGAGCCACGAGCGGAGCACAGCATGGGAGGTTGCGGATGGGTTATATTGATACAATCCGGCATCCTCTCCGTGCTGCTGCTACCAACCTTGGGAACTTAGATGTTATGTCCCTTGTGCCTGTTACTGTTACGCAGGTTCAGTCATCCTTCAAACTGGAGCAGAACAATACTTAGGATTGCTGATTAGCGGTAGAATACAAAGCACAAAGCCTTATCAAGTTAAGTTGGACATTTGATCATTCAACCATTCGTTATGAGATATCAAAATCAGTTTTAAATGAAATTTGAACGAGCCGGTTGGCGTGGTTAGTGGATGCTTGCCTTTCACGCCGAAGGTTGTAGGTTCGATTCCCACCCAAGACAGAAATTTGTGTGCATGAACATTGTCCTGAGTCTGGGTGTAATTATCTATATAAGTATGTATCTATAAAAGAAAAATAGTATATGTAGTATATCAGTTGTCTGGTTTCCATAGTACAAGCTTTGTACAAGCTTAATTTGGGATCAGATGGCCGTGAGTGAAAAATGTCCCAGGATATTAAAAAAAAAAAGCTATGAAAAACTCTTTATATGTATATATAGTATGAAATTGGTTTGGAGACCATTATATTCTTTCAAGGTATATGACATGAAGGAAAGGTCCACTCACACAGATACTCAAAAACACAAACACATGTATAGTACAGTAACATCCTGTAAATATCCCACAGTTGGGCTAAGGCCTCCTTTCCTTTTTCGAGGAGAAGATTTGGAGCTTATTCCACCACGCTGCCCCAATGCGGTTCGGTGGAATATACACGTGGCAGAATTTCAGTGAAATTAAACACATGCAGGGTTCATCATGATGTTTTTCTTCACCGTCACAAATTAAGCACATGAACCTCCAGTTAAGATTCATGCATTCTAACCACTGGGCCATTTCGGTTTTAAAACACATGTTAAGTTATTACAATCATTATCTTAAATACAAAAACGGTTAGCTAAGCTAATATATATGTAATTATGCAATGATAAGACCATCGTTTATGTTCGATGGTGTCACGCGGCATCGAATCCAAATCCCCTGCCGCTGAAAACGTGCCCAGATCAGTAAACGAGCCATTACTACGCGAATACTGTGAACACTATACATGGTGTTAGGAAAATATTTCAATTTATTTTTTAATGAAATGGTCGGTGGACAGGTAAAATGGCCTATAAACATCGGTCTGTAAGAAGAAGAAGAATAAGAATTGCTGTTTGGTGGTAGTACATCTGATGAGTTGATGGGAGATGGGCTTTCACCAATCTTTTATGATTGATAACATTTTATTAAGACTACTGACGTCATTCTAATATTGTTTAATTAATTTAAGCCCGGTCACTATAGTCACAAATCAATTCGTTTTGTTTACGGATAGCATATTGTCTTAACTAATTAACGGCCTCGGTGACTGTTCAGTTAAACATTGATTTGCCTCTTTCTGTTATTATTTATTTGACATTTGAAAGAAGAAGACACAGCATTGATTAATTAAGCTGCTAAGCAACGCTTGTAAGGCCGTCATTAGCAACCGATATTTTTTATTTGAATACTACTTTCATGTTTACAGATATACTCTACGATGCGGTTTTCATATCTGTACCGCAAGTAGCATCCCAATAATAGTTTCTGAATTACGCCTCGTCGTGGAATTTTGTTACCGGTCTTTTGTTCTTTATCATACAATTATAATTGATGATGATGTTGATGTTCTCTTACACTGTCTTTCAGCCTTGGCGGCCAATCTCAAGTGCGTTTAGCCAACTGCGCTGGACGTATAGTGCACAAATGTTTGCGGGAACACAGATACGCTCCTTATTCCCTCACGCTCATAATCCGATGGGACGATAAGAAGGAGTACAGGCGCAGGAACAACGCCTTAACGTGCTTGTCGAGATACGGGAATGTTCACACTTCCAATTTCCGAACTCCGGGCCTCTACTGAAAATTGGGCATAAAGCCCCAATATTTTTTATTGGCCAAAATAAATCCTGGGTTTAAACCCCAGGACTTATAACTAGCCAATAGACCAACAACAGCTTACTATGATGACAGGTTACTACAATACAAAAGAGAAAAATTATATATAAATATAATTATTCAATCTTGTGCGCTCATTGAAATCACAACATACACACTTGATTGATTGAGATTTTCAAACACAATTTTTATTAATATAAAAAATAAAAACCTTTTCATTATCATAAACCTTCAAGTTTTTTTTCCCCTGTTCTGGCGTGTATCTACGCTAATTGAGTGCAACATATTCTACCAATGTCACGTACAATAAGTTTTATTTATTGAAACATTAATGATGTATAAATCGATTGAACTGAACCTAATTTTAAAAACAGAATGGTTTATATCAATTTGTATTCAAAGCAATTTCAAATATTCTATACAAAATAAATTCAGTGAAACAACAGCAGCCTGTGCAAACCCATCTGCATGGCTAAAATCGTTTAATACTCGCGTAATAAACCGACCAATCACGTTACCCCGTTCATGGTGTGCGTGCAATGATAGGGAGGGGTTTGGGGCGCCCCTGCAATTAAACTTTAACTTTGTCATTACCAGCCAGATGCTTGGTAGATTTATCTTTAGTATTACACAGATAAAATATAGCTAAAGCACAGATTATATAAAGTTTTTAAATCATATTGTAATTATATAAATATGACAGTATATTGTGGACGCATATTAGTCTAAAGATTTAAATTGTGAATTAAATTTAATACATACAGATGAATATATATATATTATGTATATTATTTGAAATTGGTATATATTGATTTTTATGTGTATTTTATCCTAGCATTGTGCAGTGTTATCTCGGTGGGCATCACACACACGATTTATTCTATCGCCTAGCAATTCTTGTATCGATGTGCCGGTTCTAGACACGCGGTAGCGTGTCATTATAACCTTCGCAAGTTCTAAAGCTTTAAGTTCTTATTTTATTCTTCCGATGCGTATATGAAAACTAGCCAAGTCTGACTTTAGGCATCAATATATTATCCTAAGTTATAAGAGAAAATGATTAATATTAAATTTCAGGATTGACCATTGAACTTGGCATTTAAATCTCACTTCTTTGATGGGGTTGAAGCAATTTAGTAGCACAGATAAAATAATAATATACTCAGTTGTAATTACTGGCACAAGGGACTTATCTTAGATTCCGTGATTAATGGCATAACACGTTGTAACAAGTGTTATGTTATAAAACGAAATTATATTGTTACATAAACTGAAAAGAGCAACAACTAGAAAAGTAATTCTTGTTTGTGTGTATACGTATATTTGTGTGTGCGTGTGCTCATACATACATATATTTAGAATATAATGTATGTATCTGGTTTGTTTGTTTATTAATCTTTGTGTTCTTTAATTGTAAGTTTCATTTTTCTTTTTCAATATTAAGGTATCGCTAAAACGTAGGTTATACGGGCGTGTAAGCCAGTGTAATAAGCACAATATATATTATATCTAAGTTCTGAAGGTTACAGGCGTATGACGATGTAAGGGATGTGACCTTTTACCATCAGAATGCCCGCCTGCCTTTCTATTATATAAAAAATACACATACACTAAAATTTTCTCCGAAACGCGTTGCATCTGGTAAGTTCCATATATAGGTATTAAGTCGAGAGGCTTCACATTCGAGGTTGGACATTACAAATATCTTCTTATTTATTAGTTTATTAATGTTATTACGACATTTTATTATAAATCAAATAATTTCTATTTTACACGTATTGCTCACTTGTTTAATGAAAATTAATAACTCAAGATAAAATGAACATCAAAATGTTCCTACAGATAACATCATAGCAAATTGTGCTATGTAAATTTCAGCATCTCTTATCTGCGGGAAAATCAATAGAGCCTTCGGATAGAAAGAGAACGAGTTATATATGAATGAATGTGTTAAACAGGGATAGATATACCCCTCTTTCCTACCCGTTTGTCGCTGGGAAATTAGATCAGATGAACGCATTCGATTGTCAACTGTATTGTATTGAAATAGAGCTTAAAATAGTTTGCTTGTAATATTTTGTGACTGAATTTCGCATTTAAATCTTTTTAAACGAATGTGAACTGTATTGAAAATGTAATAAGGCTGTTTTTTGTTTAATAAATGTTATGCTTCTCATGTAATTGGTAGTGATTTAATAATGGTGATAAATAAAGGCTATGAGTTTAATTTGGGTTCATAATGTTTTTATTAAGCACGGTTAAGGATATAACGTTCCCAATTAGGTTTATATTTTGATTGGCAATTAATATTATAAGTTTTTATTTTATTTTTGATAGGCTTATGTATTACTTATGCAGCCTCAATGTAGCTATGCAATAATATTATTATACATAGTTAAAAAAAAATTGAAAGCAATTTTTAAATATAGATATTTAGTTATATATTAGTATAATACTATGTAGGTATGTAGAAAAAAAAATTGTTTCATTGGCTTAGCAGCTAGCTTGAAAGTCCCTGATTTGAATTCCGGCTTAAGGCAATAAAAGTTATAGCTTTCTATGAAAGCAGTTTTCGTAGCAGCCCAGGGCTAAGAAGTGACCAGAGTTTAGTTTAGACACACGTGTATCAGAAAGTACGTAAAACTGATGAATCTGTAAGAACAAACTTGAAACTCACCTCAGAAAACGGTCGTGAAATGTCAGAAAGTGATATGCGACATTGACCATAATTATAACATTTTTTTACTAATAACTTATCAAAAGAACTAATTAATGAAAAATCTTTTGTAAAATTTTAGACTGAACTAAGAATTGACAAAGATTGATTTGACAATATATATATATATATATATATATATATATATATATATATATATATATATATATATATATATATATGTTCCTTTTGTTTTGTACACCGATAATTATAACAAAGATATAAGAAAATTATGTAATAAGTTTCTTGTGTAAATGCACTTTTGTTCTTGATAAATAAATTTCTTAAACTTAAAATCATTACAATAATACACGCATGGAAATAGTATATAAGTTGGTTGTTAGCATTTCACGAGTGAGTAATGAAGTTCTTACAGAATAGCACTACTGTTCGAGTTTGACAAGAGGGCACTTGTGTAAGAACACATTTGTGCACTACAATATTTTATGTATTAATGAGATATATGTTAGGTCAAGAGGACATTAATTTTATGTACAATGTTATATATTTATCATAGGTGCGTCAATTTTTGTAACGCAAGAGAGTCTTCGAAATACACTCGAGTCCTGTAATGTTATATGGGATTCTTACCTACTAAAACTCCTATTTCAGCCATCTTTGATACAGATCAGAGGCTACAAGGTTCTTTTTTTTATATTTCCAGGAGGGCCAATGACTCTACTCCACCTGATGGCAAGTGGTAGTAGAGTCCAAACGCGACGACGTCCAGTACAGTCGGGAAGAATGTTCTGTACTAGCCGCCTTGCCGGCCCGCAAGATGCCACTTCACGCCTAGTTTGAAGGAACCCGGGTTGTAAGAGGAGGGGAACACGTGAGCTGGTAGAGAATTCCATTTTTTGGAAGTGCGACAAAGAAAGGAGTTGCCAAATTTCTTTGTGCGCGATGAAATTGATGTCACAGTTAGGCGGTGACATCGAATCGGGAACGTATCGTAATCGTTTAATGGTTATATCATGCTTTATAAGAATAAGCTCCAAACCTTCTCCTCAAAAGGGAGAGGAGGCTTTAGCCCAGCAGTGGGACATTAACAGGCTGTTACTAATCATGCTTTATATCATAAGCTAGATGCCACAAGTCGAACATCCAAGCGTGTATTATCTATCAATTTTAAGTTTATATGTAAATGAATTGTTTTTTGTTCTGGTCTTAATCGATCAGATTTTTAAGGTGACTGCTGGATTTAGGTCATTCCTGATTGTTCCTACTCTGACTTGGATGTGGAATGAACGAATGAAATTATTTATTTCTCCACAGATTATACGAGCAAGTCTCGCCAGCTATGTACAATATAATGTCTGCGGAGACTGGGGCCTGAAATGGAGATCCTGTACAAGTCACCAGGCCTTCGTCTCTCAATTGATACAAATATATTTGAACGTTTAGAGAAACGTTTAAATATTAAAAAATATCAAGGTAAATTGCTTAAAGTTATATTACAAGGGTTCTAGTTAAACTTAGGTAATTAAAGTAAATTATATAAATCAAATAAATATGTTTTATATAATTTATAATAAGTGTGCATATGAGTGTGTGCATGTGTGGGTGTGTGTTTTTCATATGCTTCAAAGGTTTTTTCTGGTACAATTATTAGTAAATTCTCAATAGAATTGTACGTAAGGTTAACGAGCCAATCTGATTGCTTATGTTTCAATACTTATTACATTTGTATATATTGGAGATATTATTTATTTTAGTGTACAGAAAACCGCCTAAAAACCATCCAGGGGCTTAAGTCTGTCAATTCTTTGAACAACGTGCCCATTGCCACTTGAGTTTGCTAACACGGGTGTGTTTTCATTATACTCTTCGATCTATCGTCTAGATCACAGTATACGTAAAGGGAATGTACTTAAATGCATACGATCGTATATATATTAAAAAAATAACAAAGGGCATAAATGTTCCATTTTATCTTAAATCACGAATTATGCGCATTCAATCAAAATAACGCACTGCTACAAATTCTCGAGTCGTTAAATCAGACGAAACGAGTCACACCGAGACTCCATAATGGGTTGGAATGTACTGGATTATATTTTGAAACAGATCGCAGCGGTTTTTTGTGAGAAAAATCTTTTTCTTTTCGGATGCTGTTGGTTATACTACCTTGATAACGTTACTGGACAGGAGGGTGAGCATTGAGACTCAAGCTAGATCAAAAGTCAAAGTCAAAAATCTTTATTCAATAATATAGAAGCGTTAAATTTACTTATTGATTGTCATAAATTTATTCCCGGTTCGGAAATAAACATCTCTGAGTGTTTTTATTTATTTTATTTACAATGATAGGCAATACACAATAACAGAACAATATTTTTCTTATTTAAAATAAACATAAATCATCTTTGAGCGCGATGAGAGTGAGATCAAGCTCGAATATTTAAGCGTTTTTTTTATATTTTCTTATTATCATTATGTTATTCGATTGAAACGTTTCTGAAATTAGAATTAGTATCTTATGTACTTGTTAGTACCTAGACAAATGCATAAGAACCTGTCATTTTTAATTTTTTTATCACAATTTTACAAATATGTTCAGATTTATGAGAAAATACTAGAAGTAATTTAAGAAATATAATAATGTTCTCCAGGCCGATTTCGTGTGCGCAAACACAGATGCACTTTATATTCCCTAACTCCCATAATCCGATGGGACGGCAATCCAACACGACCGGAAAGAGTTTAGGCGCAGGACCTACGGCTTTACGGCTTTTGGAGGCACGGGAGTGTACACACTTCCAACTTCCAGATTCCGGGCTGCTACTGAGAATTTTCTGACAGAAAAACCCAATAAATTGTTTTTGGCCTGACCTGGGAATGGAACCCAGGACCTGCGGACGATATACCAACGATGCATGTATTGCGGCATATTAACTGTCGTGATAAATTTATTGAAAGCTATCAAACCACTCGAGCTTGTTTTATTAATAAATATCTTCTTTTACACGTGACAATGGCAGAATATTTTGCGCTCAACTAGCGTAGGTACACGTTATAAAAAGAAAAAAATATATATCTAAACACAACTTTATTCCACATTTATATTATTATTGTTACATAATAGTATGACAGGATTAAATTGTACCATGATTTTTTGATACGAACAATAGCTACTATAAGGAAAATTATAAAGGAAATAACTAAAGAAATTATTGTTCTCATTTTCAACAAAGACCTGTCAGCAATTTACATTTAGTGTAGATTTAACGTGAATGTAGAAATCAATACGATTATGCAAATGCTTTGAAAGGGCTTTCCTGACCTTTACGCTAGCTTAACCTGCCACGGGGGTAAACAGTTTATGCAAATATGAACTATATTTAATAAAATTGCATTAAATAATTGATTGAAAAAAAAACTACTCCTAGTTTCATTAAGTTGAATTTTAATTATCCATAATTTGAAGTCATTATCGGAATCTGAACGTGTGAATCTTAACCAATGATCGTGGATTCAAGCCCGGGCAAGCACCACTGAATTTTCATGTGCTTAATTTGTGATTATAATTAATCTCGTGGTTTACGGTGAAGGAAATCATCGTGAGGAAACCTGCATGTGTCTAATTTCAATAAAATTCTGCCACATGTGTATTCCACGAACCCGCATTGGAGCAGCGTGGTGGAATAAGCTTTAAACCTTCTCCTCAAAAAGAGGAGAGGAGGCCTTTAGCCCAGCATTGGGACATTCACAGGCTGTTACGGTAATTTGAAGTAAATTAAATATAACATGACTATTTTTTTTAAATATATGTAAGCGCTTTGCGAACAGCTTCACAATGCGAACAGTTATCATGCTATAGATAACTGTTTTTCCAAGCACCTAAACGCCTTTAAAGCTCAACCGACATTTAACACGTCTGCTCGCTCTATCTTCGTCTACATCATGACATACTCGTACTGTTCAGTTTAGTATTAGTTCAGTTTATAACGGATAAAACCTGTAAATAATTTGGTATTCATTTTCTTTGTATTATCATGTAAATAATAATTAATTTTTATACATTAGAGACCTATTAAATAGTCTATAAATTTAATGTGATAAATAGTCTTTTTTTTAAATTAAATTCGACAGATTATATTAGTCTACTACGAAAACACTATACGTATGTTTCCATTTCGAGTTCCCGCCATCCCGCGTCTCGCGACGGCTATCGATGTTTTGACTCGCAAATATCGTTTGTAGCAACACTAACTTATCGTGATAAATATCGATGAAAAACGGTCCACATTTGGTTAACATTATAAGGAGGGGGTACAATGAATTTTTGACAATATACATTAAATTTTAAGAAATTAATTTGTAATAAAATTAATTGTTATTACAAGAAACTTTTTGCAACGCGAATTCAATATCTACGTTCTTAATTTGAATAATTGTAATTGACATTTAAATAAAGCATTTTTTTATAATGCGTTCGTCTCCTATACCAGTGATGCCAACTTGAGGGTCTTCCCTCTAAATTAGGCGGGGAATCAAAATGTCCAGGGTTTTTTTTAGGGGGTACATTTATTTAAGGGGATTTTTAGGGGGTCTATTATTCAAGATTTTTTTTCCTTAAAAAAACGTACGACTCTATACAATATATATAGAGCCTCGAACAAACAAAACCAAATATAAACTCCAATCGTGGCTGTAACTGAAATATCAAAGAGCTATAATATATTGAGATTGAAATAATAGTTCAACGGTCAACGTGCTTGTACAACACGTAGGAGGCCTGAGGTTCGATTTCTGGTCATTGAATGAAAAATAAAAATCGCTTATTTTCATTGTTATCATCATTAATATTATTAGGTCATTAATTAATGTATGTTAATGTGTAAAATGCACCCGCATAAATACAACAGCTATTTTATACTACTTAAATGTATTTTTAATTTGTATTTGAAATTTCCTCTCAAACTGAGTGTACAATAAAATTTTAGGGGTTTTTAATCGATATTTAGGAGTATTTGAAGTTGGTCCTAGGGGAATATTCTGTAGGAGTTGGCATCACTGTCCTATGCAGGCGTTCTATTTTTGAAATCCCGAGTTTGGTTCCCAACACGGAGGCGAATGAACATTTATTATTAATTTAATTAAACAAATACTTTTTGTTAGAGTATTATATTATTACAGTTATGTTAAAAGATTTAAGTACAAAAAAAAACAACTCGGATATCGTATTAAATCCTACTTATAAATGGGAAAGTGAGTTTGTTTTACCACTCAACCGATTATCATGAAATTGCATACGTTGTTAGGGGTACAGAAAATGACATAGAAGCCCAGAGCCAAAATTATTGGCTATTAAATTATAAAACAAATGTGTTACATTGTAAATAGGCACGATACAAAAATACATTCTCGATTACCACCAAACATTTGTTTTTTTTTAATAAACTTTTTTTTTTTTATTAAGCGACTTAATCGAAATTTTCTATTAATCTGCCATCTATATATCATACAGTAACAGCCTGTAAATGTCCCACTGCTGGGCTAAGGCCTCCTCTCCCTTTTTGAGGAGAAGGTTTGGAGCTTATTCCACCAAGCTGCTCCAGTGCGGGTTGGTGGAATACACATGTGGCAGAATTTCGATGAAATTAGATACATGCAGGTTTCCTCACGATGTTTTCTTTCACCGAAAAGCACGAGATGAATTATAAACAGAAATTAAGCACATGTAAATTCAGAGGTGCTTGCCCGGGTTTGAACCCACGTTCATCGGTTAAGATTCACGCGTTCTTACCACTGGGCCATTACCACATTACATCATATATAAAATAACAACAATAACTGACATATTAATGCACTACTGAGGATAGCACCATGAAAATTTGCATACGTATTTCTTTTACATATTTTACCCCTCAGGTAAAACCAACAGTAAAGCGGAAAGTTTGTACCAGAAACCTTCATTTCAAAGAAAGAACTATATAAAGTGGTAATTGGCGATTTTGAATAATAACTGCTGGTAGGGTTTTGTGCAAGCTCGTCTAGGTAGGTACCATCCACTCATCAGTCTTCCGCAAAACAGCAATACTTGATATTGTTGTGTTCCGGTTTGAAGGGTGAGTGATTACAGGCACAGTGTAATTACAGGCACAAGGGATGTAAAATCTTAGTTCCAAAGGTTGGTGGCGCATTGGCTGTATAAGCGATGGTTGACATTTCTTACAATGCCAATGACTAAGGGCGTTTGATGACCACTTACCATCAGGTGGCCCATATGCTCGGCCGCCTTCCTATTCTATAAAAAATAACGCGAGCGAAGCGAATCGCTAGTTTTGATATAAAAGAAAACATTTCAGGATATTGTAAAATGGTCTTTAAGTTAAAATATACGGGTCGCTCGGAGATGGACGGGATCCCGACACGTCGCGAGTGATTGACTCGACGAGCTCAAACAAAAGATACGTAACAAAAGATAGAAATAAAATAAATCTGTGGAAATTGTTAATAATGCGAACAGTTGTGAAAAGTATGGAGAAATGAATAATAATATAATAATATCCTGGGACATTATTCACACACGGCCATCTGATTCCAAACGAAGCAGAGCTTGTACTATGGAAACCAGACAACTGATATACCAAATATACTACTTTTCTTTTGTAAATACGTACTTATACAGATAATTACACCCAGACTCAGGACAAACAGACATGTTCATGCACACAAATGTCTGTCCTGGGTGGGAATCGAACCCACAACCTTCGGCGTGAGAGGCAAAAATGTCCCAACCATCCGGTTCATCAAATGAATGAGTTAGCCACTTGTGGTATTTCGACACTGATAACAAAGCTCTTTAAGCTGTTCATGTTATTAATAGTCCAAATATTCTTGGTATGTACACACATAAATATTACTAGCTGCTAGCCCCGCTTGTATTTACAAAAGAAAAGTAGTATATGTAATATATCAATTGTCTGGTTTCCATGGCACAAGCTCTGCTTAATTTGGGATCAGATGGTCGTGTGTGAATAAAGTCCCATGATATTAAAGGATATATTAAAAAAAATCGTCAAATATTTTTGTATATAGTGGCATACATAATGGGTTACCTATTATTGTAAAATTTATACGAATATTATAAATGTTATAGTAACTATGTCTGTTATACGTTCAAGATTAAGCCACTGAACCGATTTGAATTAATTTGTTATGAAACAAACTCCAACCGCAGAACGCACATAGGCATTATTATACCTAACATCTAAATTATAATATAATTTGCTAAAGCAAAAACAAACAAGCTCAGAATCAAACCAAACAAAAGTTTTATACTAAAATACACATACAACTTAGTCGAAATATTTTAATTAAATCCAGAGACCGTTACACAGTGACAAGATAATACGGCGGTCCTTCTGTGTGAGCAAAAACCTTTACACTGATAGACTGTTTCGCACCGGCGAGGTATTTGGAGTAAAATGTGAGTATCTTAACTTGAATCGACTTTTTTTTCTTATGAAACAATGAAACGTGTAAAGGACGTACATATTAAGGTATAAACATATATATATATATAAGTAATAAATTTTTGTATTTGTTATTTTTAATATCCTTAAACTTATGATATATTTATAAATCTTATCAAACAACATATAATATTTCGTTAATTCGTTGACAGTCGTTCGGTTCTTTTTTTAATTAAGCTCGGGCTTTTTTTTTCGTAGTAACAAGGCAATACCAATTACGAGCACGTTCTGAAATCGATTATATTTTTATTAAATCATAATTCATCAATGTAATTATTAAATAAATTAATTAAAGTACATTAATAAGTATTTCTAACAATATTAATGCGACTATTTGTATCCTCCTTTTAAGCAAATTGCATGGGTCTTGGCTTGGTATAAGTTTATATGGAGAAGACGTGCAGAAACCTAATTATATATATTTGTGTTATATATTGAATAAAATAAAACATTCATAGTTTATTTTCCTACTCTCAATGTTAATTACTTTACACTGGTGGTAGGGCTTTGTGCAAGCTCGTCTGGGTAGGTACCACCCACTCATCAGATATTCTACCGCAAAACAGCAATACTTGATATTGTTGTGTTCCGGTTTGAAGGGTGAGTGAGCCAGTGTAATTACAGCCACAAGGGACATAAAATCTTAGTTCCCAAGGTTGGTGACGCATTGGCTATAAGCGATGGTTGACATTTCTTACAATGCCAATGTCTAAGGGCGTTTGGTGACCACTTATCATCAGGTGGCCCATATTTTTTTTTTTTTTTATAGAATAGGAAGGAGGACGAGTATATGAGCACAAGCCCATTTGCTCGTCCACCTTCCTATTCTATAAAAAAAAAAAAAAACTTAGTCTATCATTCGTGTCAAACGTATATTTGACATTTTTTTTCTGTACCAGGTTTTTCTATTCGAAAATGTATGCATAAAAGAAAAAAATGTTAAATCTTATAGGGCAGAAGTATACGTATGGCGTTTATATTGTAATTCTCCCATTCGGCATGATTTTTCTGACATCGTCAACATCGTTGACGGATCAGTAAATTTTCACAAAACTTTAATTAATTATACACCTAAGCCTTCCTTATGAATGACTCCGTCCATTGGTGGTAATCAAGTGTAATCACGTTTCGTCAAATTAATAAAAAATAAACAATAATGCTGTATGGTATAGAAAAACTTTTTACGATCTGAGGCTTCGAGTAAAGGGTTGCAAGCCCTGCTTTGCGAGGGCTGTGACTGAGGCTAGATTTTGACGAGGTTGAGAGGCAGTAGAGTAAGTAATCCCACATATTCTCTGTGTACATCTCTCTCTCTCTATACATTCGTATCATCAACGTTCAGCTTATATATATATAATTCAGCTATATATAATTCAACGTTCAGCTTATATATAAATAATATATATAAGCTGAACGTTGATGATACGAATGTATAGAAGTTCATTTAGTGTTGTTATCTTCGAGTTAGGAACTCGAGCCAAAACTCCAAGCTACTGAACCTATAAATATCGAGCTCTTAGGATTCCATTTTTAAATATATATCAAGTGCACTGATATCTATAGTAATGTTAAGCTTTCCCGGCTAAACACCAAAACCGATTTTAATTACATTTGGTATTGCAAGCTTAAACACCAAGGAAGGGCATAAACTACTTTTTTATACCTCACCCCCCCCCCCCCCCCCGCTCTAACACTCGAGAACTAGTTAGTAATAAAAACTTTATTACCATATCAAATGTCCACTTGAATAAAGTTGAGAACAGCTCATTCCGTATAAAATTCTCCATAACTAATAGTGTCATGGGGCTTAACCTCATAACAGATTATTGCACGGGGACTTAGGGGCTGTAACAACTCCCTAACCGGTACTTCTCTTAACTGCATGGGGTTGTGATCGGTTACCCATATATTGTATGATGTTATAATAAAATAAGAAAAAAAACTGACGTCATTAAAAATTATGAAGCTGGATGGCTCAGTGTATACTAAACGTGGATTTCAATATTAGGGGAACTAGTTCAAATACAAAGCGGAATAGTGTTGTATTATGAATAACGATATATTAGATAAGAACAATTTTAGTGTTTATATATAGCAGAGTTATTAGCAAATCTCATGGAATATGTAAATCTTTTTTTATAGTATTGGTAGGTGGACGAGCATGTGGACCACCTGATGGTAAGTCATCACCAACGCCCATAGACACTGGCGTTGTAAGAAATGTTAACCACCGCTTACATCGCCAAACCGCCACAAGCCTAGAAACTAAGATGTTATGTCCCTTGTGTTTTTACAAAACTAATTACAAACGCTCACTCACCCTTCCAACCGTAATACAACAATACCAAGTACTGCGGTTTTGCGGTAGAATATCTAATGAGTGGTAGTTGCCCAGACGAACTTGCACAAAGCTCTACCCTCAGTGAAAAGGTTTGTTTATTTTTATTCTTACGATTGGAAAAGGCTATCGAGTGTAACGGAAATTGGTATTTGTAGAGAAACTTTCAAATTATTATGTAATTGATTTCAATAAAATTTAAAACTGTGTGATTAATTTTACCTAAATTTATCGTAAAGCGCAAGCGCAAGTGAAACTTGATACTACTTAATACGTTATCAACAGCATTACTCGAATTTGTATCCATTTTATTCGGCCTAAGCATCGTTGGCTAGTACTGTGTGGCTAGGCTGTGCTACAAAGAGGCACATTATTGCAATTATATAATTATATACATAATTAATAATATTAATGTGATAAAGAATCCATAAACGATTAATATATAACACAAATGGATAACTCAAAGACGGCACATAAGTCCATAAAAAGATTGTAAGAAAAATATTTCGATCATTTAATTAATGAGATTGACTTGAACAAATATAAAAGTCATACTGTTTAATTTGTTAGGAAAATGTTAAATCATTAAAAAGTACTGAATTTTCTATGGTCTTATTATAATATCTTTGATTAGATATTTTTAGATAGATTGGAATAATAATAATATCCTGGTACATTATTTACACACGGCCATCTGATCCCAAACTAAGCAGAACTTCTACCATGAAAACCAGATAACTGATAAACTATATATACTACTTTTATTTTTTAAATACAAAATTATATAGATAATTACACCCAGACTAACAACATGCATGTTCATGCACACAAATGACTGTCCTGGGTGGGAATAAAACCCACAACCTTCGGCGTGAAAGGCAAATATCTACCAACCACGCCAACCGGCCCAAATGTCAGTTACCTTCATGACAATTGACGTATTGTATAGTAAAATTATCAAAGCAAAATGCTAATAGTAACAATAATACTATATAATATTAATGTATATATTTGATCTTATTGAATAAAGTTTTTAATAAAAACTAAATCGAATCTGTGTTATTTAATAAATGACGTTATAAATTAAACATACTACCTAAATTATTTAAGAATAAAACAAGGAGTAGCAAAAAGTATACACGATCGGATATGGTCACAGAGCATACGAGTTACGACAGACGTATAAAACACTAGGGAATTTTATTTATTGTTATCAAATGATTGATAGGACAATGAGTCTTGATATTTAATTATTACATTATAGGCAACTATTCCAATGGCTTTACCAACGTGTGATAGAGGACAAAAGGAAAAACCTTTTTTTACAAACCTTTTTTGTAACCTTGAAAAATTGTATGCCAAAATTTGATGGTGATTGTTGGAGTAGTTAACTGATGTTATTCTTAATGTGTTACTTGTGTGATGGTGTAATTTTACACCATATTTATTATGCTAGGACATTTTGTTAAGAAGTCAGGAAAAATAAAGGTGGTTTCACAAAGATATTACAATTATGACTATTATTCACTTTTAAGTCACAATACAGTAACATTCTGTTAATGTGGACTCAGTGGGACTGTTGCTAGTTTTTATAGTGCCCAGTAGTTTGTGCTGTGCGTTGATTTGTCAGCCAGTTAGTTAATTATTAGTAACAGCCTGTTAATGTCCCACTGCTGAGCTAAGGCCTCCTCTCACTTTTGAGGAGAATGTTTGGAACTTATTCCACCACGCTGCTCTAATGCGTGTTGGTAGAATACACATGTAGCAGAATTTTAATTAAATTAGACACATGCAGGTTACCTCACGATGTTCACCGTCAAGCACGAGATGAATTATAAGCGCAAATTAGATTCATGCGTTCTAACCACTAGGCTATCTCGGGTTATTTATTGTCTCTGGTTAATTTTTTTCGCTTTAATACTTCATAATAACTAATTCCAGCCCGAGCAAGACATTTGTATATGCAACGCAATCTCATCCATTTTACTCTACCCGCCTTACACTCTACACTAGCACCTCCTCTCCAACATCGCTCCTCACATCACTTTACTCGTTACAATATAATATTTCTGGTATAAAGCATGTCTGCGATTAAGGTCATCTATGCCCACCATAAATCCATTGATGGTCGAGACGTCATTTGAAACAATTCGCGGTATAATCTTACAAATGTTCTGCGGCCATTACGCGCAGTTTCACAGGTTTTTCTAGACGCCTCATGCATTGTGAGCGGGCGGTGTAGTCTTTTATCTTAGGATGTAGTACTTTGGCGAGAGATTAGCGGATTCAACGCGAATTAGTGACGAAAGGACGAGGAATGAATATTTTGTTTGATTATTCGTTCTTTATCCGGCGAAAAAATAAACACTTGAAAATAATTGAGCGATAACAAAACGCGCTCATATTTGTGACAAAAATAATAATAAAAAATGCTTTAATTTTACTATTTCTTGGTAGTAGGGTTTTGTGTAGGATCTGTATCTGTGTAGGTACTACACACTATCACTAATTCAACCGCCAAACAGTACTCAGTATTGTTGTGTTCTATTTTGAAGGGTGAGTAAGCCAATGTAACAGGCTCAATGTCAAATCTTAGTTCTTAATATAGGTAGGGCATTAACGATGTATAGAATGGTTAATATTTCTTACATCGCCAATGTCTATGAGCGATAGCGAACATTAATCAACATCCCTTTTTCCAAAAAAGAAAAAGTTATAACGTAGAGTGAAAGAGAAAGAGATGAATACATTTAAGAACTTTTACTTGTATGTACAACACGCACATTTTTTTTTTTATAAAATAAACGCTATATCTCCCAACTTACAGCCGGTTTCGCCATATGTATTTATTTATGAGGTCCACAGTTCGATGTCGCGTCGAACGCTTTTTTGTCCACCTGTATAATGAGAGTTAGTACTGATTTGTTCAGACCTTTTATTCTATACCTAACTTGGTAACAGAGATCAATCGCTATTGTAAAGGGTTTCTAACGTGTAGTTTTTTATATTATCTTTTTATGGTATTAGAATTTCTCCAGCTAAGAGTCTGCCTTACTTATCTCGCTATCCATAGCTAGTATTTCTTTAAACACCAATCTAGAATCTAGGGATCAAAGAGCTAGGAATTGTATTTCCACTGGTAAATGGTCACCACTGTCCATTGACTTTAGCGTGTTAGAAATATTGAGCATCCCTTGACGGCCTTGGCGTTCTACGCCAATGCATCACCAACCTTGGGAAATAAGATGTTATGTTATGTTACTTTTTAATAATTTAACATTTTATTTTATTTTAAATTAAAATAGTCAAATACATACGTTAAAAAGATAAAATATAACGGATTATCATCACAAATAGAACTCGGCGCAGGCAAAGCCGTGCGTTTAGCTAGTTATAACTGAGAAATATTTATAAAATTAATGATTTCTGAATCTCGTGTGCAAATTAACTTGTGGTTAATATAAACATTGTATAATTTAATACATTTTTTGTTTTAAAAAAGGAGTAACTATTGAGTTTCAAGGCGGTTTTTCTCGTTAAGCTTTCAAACTGGTGGTAGGGCTTTGTGCAAGCCCGTCTGGGTAGGTACCACCCACTCATCAGATATTCTACCGCAAAACAGCAGTACTTGGTATTGTTGTGTTTCGGGTTGAAAGGTGAGTGAGTCAGTGTAATTACAGGCACAAGGGACATAACATCTTAGTTCCCAAGTTTGTTAAGCGTAATGTAAGCGATGGTTAACATTTCTTACAATGCAAATGTCTACAGGCGTTGGTGCCCACTTACCATCAGGTGGCCCATATGCTCGTCCGCCCACCTATTCTATAAAAACAATACAATTTTTATTGTAGAACTATTTTGTAAATAATCATATTATTTTGATTTATATAAATTTTGTGTAAACATAATTTTTAATTACCAAATTACTATTAAATACCATATACCAGAGTCGATTTGGTCCAGTGGCTAGAATACCTTACCTTTACCTTAACCGTAAATCGTGGGACCGACCCCGGCAAACACCAAGGAGTTTTCATGTCCTTAATTTGAAATAAATCGTGAGGAAGCCTGCATGTGTTTAATTTCTCTAAAATTCTGCTCATCATCACTGGAGCAGCGTGCTGCAATAAACTCAAATCGCTTCCCAAAAATGCGCGGAGTTATTTAATTATATTCTAAGCTTCTTAATATTAGAAAGTAACTCTGTCTGTCTTTATCGATTACACCATTAAACCGATTTGTATAAAATTTGGTATGAAGCAAGCTTGATCCTCAAGAAAGGATAAAGACATACTTGTATACTAAGCACATGTCCCAAAAAAGGCGAGCGATGCCGCGGGCGAAAACTAGTTTCCCATGTATTCCAAACACCCAAACATAAAACGTATTTGTTAATATACCATCTAAGCTCTGATTACAACGCTCCAAAGATTTATAAAACATTATTCAAGTATAATTGATTACAGGCAATAACAAAGTTCTCACTTGGTCGTATTAACAGATGAACGGAACCGTATCTAAATTGATCACACGCTGCGCTCGGTGTGTGATGGGAGATGTAGCGGTTTTTGTATATAGCTTGGACAATCTGACCGCGGCTTCACCCGCGTGTCAGTTACCTACCTATTCTTAAAATGTAATAGCTTATTGGTACACGAGCAAGAAATGTGAAAATCGCATTTTCAATACTTTACCCCTAGGGCTTAGACGTCGTCTTTCTTCGTCTTCGGACGTAATAAAGTTTTACGATAATTGATAGGAAAATAGCGATACTCCTTGAGAAATAGGCACAAGTATCTTTAAAAAATGTACCTTAAGTACCTTATGTCTATTTCTGTAGTTCTGATAACGTTTATGCAAAATTTCAATGATCGGTTGGGTAGTTACGACGTAAAAGCGTAATACACAAATAAACAAAGTCTTATTATATTTAAGATAAATAGCTTCTTTCATATATTATACAATTATATGTGGTGTTTATTGAGACTTGATGGGGCTTTTACATGCCTGTTAGAATTTATGTGTTACAGACTACATGTACAAGGAAACGACTCTTTGCCGAAGATTTAGACTAAAGCCGAAGATCCCGAGGTTCTTGATTTTAATCCCGGTTCGGGCAAATATAAATCTATCGAAATTCTGTGTCAAAAATTTCTCAGTAGCAGCTCGGAGTTTGGAATTTGTACACTTCAGTGCTTCGAAAAGCACGTAAAGCTATTGATCCTGCGCCAAAACTTCTACGTGCCCTGTTGGATTTTCCATCCTATCAGATTATAACCCGTTGTTCTAGGCGATCGATGGGACGCGTTCACACACATGTGTTTACCGTTGAATTATAAAGTGTCCTCCACAGTTGGCTCTTTTTCATTCTCATTTTCAGCTCAGTCTCATTTTGCGAATGACCACTGTAGTAAATCATTTATCAATTTATGATCATCATCATCATCCTTTTCTCGTCCACTGCTGGACATAGGCCGCTCCAATGGCACGCCACTGAGCTCTATCTTCAGCTCTCAATCTCCATCCGCTGCCAGCCACCTTGCGTATATCGTCACTACCTAGCTGCAGGGCGACGCTACGTTTGTCTCCTGGTCTCCACTCCAGGACACGTCTACCATCCAATTTATGATCAATTCTGAGTATATATTTTAGTATATACAGCATATTCCAATACACTTATGTTAAAAAAAAACGTACGCAACAGTTACAAACATGACATGGTTTTGCTTTCAAACGTTTCACTCATCGTTGCAATCAAAATATCAGAAAAGTCTTGAGAATATCATTACAATACGGTATCCAGAAAAATTGGGCCATACCCAAAAAAAATTCAAAATCCCACCTGTAGACAAGTGAAGTTATCTATGGACATTAATCGTGTTTCGACGAGACGGAACAAATAGACAGACTAACAAACCGTTTCCAATACCCTCTAAAATTTTATATTTCGAATGTTCACGAACGATTCCGTACGATAGTAATATTAATTGTAATTATAACACTCACTTAATATATTAAATCATAATAATTACAACAAACCAATGTAAATATTATATATGTACATATATATCGTACTTTCCATATTTACTTTACTGGTGGTAGGGCTTTGTGCAAGCTCGTCTGGGTAGGTACCACCCACTCATCAGATATTCTACCGCAAAACAGCAATACTTGATATTGTTGTGTTCCGGTTTGAAGGGTGAGTGAGCCAGTGTAATTACAGGCACAAGGGACATAAAATCTTAGTTCCCAAGGTTGGTGGCGCATTGGCTATAAGCGATGGTTGACATTTCTTACAATGCCAATGTCTAAGGGCGTTTGGTGACCACTTACCATCAGGTGGCCCATATGCTCGTCCTCCTTCCTATTCTATAAAAAAAAAAAAAAAAATTTTTTTGTATTCTAAATTTAAAATAGATTTGATACGGGGTAAATAGATACATAACGATTTCTCCCTATTTGTCGTCGGTAAATTCGCGGAGTAATTTGCTGTTTAAATTTTAAAAAGGATAAAACTAATATTTTTTTACAATTTAACTAATATTGGTTGTCTTAAATCATCATCATCATCCCTTCGTCGTCCACTGCTGGACATAGGCCTCTCTAATGGCACGCCACAGAGCTCGATCTTCAGCTCTCAATCTCCATCCGCTGCCAGCCACTTTGCGTATATCGTCACTCCATCTAGCTGGAAAGCGTCCTACGCTACATTTGCCAGACGAGATCTTCACTCCAGATCACGTCTACTCCAACGGAGTACGGATCGAATCCCAAATGTGGTGATCCGACCGAGAACCAAAGCTATCGACATAGCCCAAAGAATAAGCTGAAGTGGCAGTGGGCTGGACACATATGTCGCAGTACCGATAACCGTTGGAGTCTAAAGAAATTAAAAATAATATTTATTTTTAAACTTATTAAAAAAAACTGTTATTTTGTACAAGATAAGTTATTAAAGGGTGTGAAACAATTATGAATGCTTAATATTCTGATATGATTTGAAATCGGGAAGAGATCGCTTGCTACTCACTTCTAACAATTTCACAGTACATAATCATAGTCGATAATCTAAGTCGCATATTTAATTATCTTTCGATACCTATAAACAGAGGCAATTTACAAAGTGGCCAATTTGCAAGATGCTATACATAAAAACATGAAATAAAGTAATTAAAAAAATATATCTAAAACCACATTACAACGAATCATCATAAACTCCGTAAAAACTAAACATGACCAAGAAAACGAGGAAAAAACGAAGAGACCCGAAGTTCCAACACTTATTAAAATTGCCTAAATAATAGGCAATTAATCTCACATACTACAAAAACTCGCTTGAATTTACGACAGCCGTCAAAATAAATATAAGCCAAAGATCAGATTCGAATTGATATTTTAATGCATTTTCAACTCTAACACATATGTAATAGAGACTATGTATTATCATTTAAAACGACTAAATTTAGATGTTTTACAAAAGTTAACAAAAGAAAAAAAAACAGTTTTTTATTAATTGGGTATCGAATGTGATACCCTTGTTATGAGGGTAACGACTAGTGGTCTGCGGTTTTGTTTATTGAAACGAAAATGCTTAGAATGGGTTTAGTTAGTTTTAAATGCTTGATCAAAGGGGATAAAGCAGTGGTCACACTTACGAAAATACGCCCACAAATTAAACGCAATTCGATCTGTCATGTATTCGTTGAAATTTATGAAAATTTCATATTTTATAACATTCATTTTCATCCACTTGATTACCATCAGGTACCACTTACCAGTGGTACCAGACATTGGCAATCGTAAATGCGCCACCTATCATAGGAACTGAGATGATGATGATGATATCCGCTTGCCAACTGGAACATAACGATACTAATTGCTGTTATGTAGTACAAACGATAAATGGTACCACCCTTTTAAAGTTACACGTATCTAACGAACACTATCAGTGTTTTCAATAACATGTGCTGACTTGCACGCAGTATTTTTTATATTCCACCTTGGTGGTGAGTGAGCCATTATTACTACAGGTAAAATCTATGGACGGTGATAACCGCTTACCATCAGGTGGCCCCTTATCAGTCTGCCTAATATTCATACATATCAAGTAAATTACGCTACGGAACCGTAATAAAGGTTAATTTGCGTTAAAAATTTTGCTTATCTTTGAAATCACAGAGCGGCACATTAATTAGCTTTATGGCTATTTAGACGTGACTAAGAGCAAAGACAATATTAATATACAAACGTTTAGGAGATATACGTGTATGGGAACATTAACACCCGCTGTGGTATGTATCGTGTTTACGAAGAACGCACAGTGAAATGGTAAATAATATATATATATATATATATATATATATATACAAAGAGGTCTGTACGTTTTGTTGTTGTATAATATTTATATATATATGCCTATTATGATCTATCATAAAGCTTTGTTTATGATTTTTTTTATTATTAAATTGAATAAAGTCAAACTTAGAAAACACTTAATTAAATAATAATTTGTCATTATTATTAATTATTTCATTTATCAAATTTAATTATTTTTCGTTTATATATTTCTTAAATATAACATATATTATCAAAAATAACTCTCAAACCAATAAAAACAATTGATATGACATTACTATTACACATTGAAAAAATAGCAACATTAAAAAACGAAAATCGCCTGACTACGTTAGCTAATTCGCTATTAGAGAATCAGTCATTCGGAAACTAATTTCGATTTTATTGGCGATTAATTGGACAATAGCTATGCGTTTATTTACCGTTATAACGCGTAACTACAAAGGTGTTTTAAACAAATGCTACTAAGCGAGACACAAATGGCAGCTGTCATTTTTTTTTTTTAAATTCAACGATTCAAGCGTAAGCGCGATGTCGCATTCGACCGGATAATAAAACATTTACATTGGTTGCCGGTTTTTAGATAATTAGTACCGAATGATAGGTATTGTTTTCTATAAAACTATAATTTATTAATAATTGGTTGTTTTTTTAATTTAAGTACCCGCACAAATCAGCTCACATTAAGTTCATTGTTTTGTCAAATGTTACACGAAATCCTGGTTTTTCTTGATAAGGGTACAAGGCAAAATTATATTATATGTGCCTTAATTCTTCATTATACTGTAAAAACTATTCTGACTTTCGAATGGTTTCCACACTATTAAAAGGTGATCAAAAATATGGTAAAGATTTTCTTCCTTCTTCCAGAGGAGAGGCTTGGTAAAACACCAGCTTGTACCAGGAACCAATGGCCATTGGAGCAAACGATATCTCGAATGGAAACTGCATATCCAGATGAACCAATGACCTGAAAAATAGGCTCATCTGAATTCGTTTAGAAAAGACAATACTACTATTGGGCGAATGACGTAAATGATATCCCTATATCACATTCCAAGATTATACGCTAAATTGAATTACAGTCCATCCAAACATTTTACTGCTATTGAAGGTCACGAAAACTCATATATTCATTTAAATCTCAAAGCATATGTATTTAACATTTAATGGCGTTGAAAAATTAATTATGTGTTATATAATTTCAAAAAAAATTAACTAACCATCGTGATAAAAGTTTAACAACAAGAGTTCAACGCGGGGAAAGCAGAAAAAAAAGTCGTCTAGCAATAAATAAAATCGATGTAAGTATACCAGTGTGCGGGGAATTTATTTTTCGATGTTATCAATGCGTTCCGAGAAGGACATGTGTCTACCAATAAACTAATTGGTCGTGGAATGCTCGGCCAGCGCCTTGGGTTATTTATTTTTATTTACTTCCATATTATTTTATTTATTGATCAACTTTTGCACGCGGTTTCATCTAAATTCGATTTGTTGATTCGTTTCGTGTATTGATATAACATTAATCTTAAATAATTATCTATTTCCACTATATTGCTTATGTTATGAAGATTCATCTTTGTTCTTAGTGTAAATAATATTTTTAAAAACTTGTATCAAAATACAATTATTATTTCATATTTCAGTATATGAAAGCAAAATAATAATTTCTTACAATGAACTTGACATAACAATATTCAACAGACAAACAACCAAGCTACGTTTTAATTTTATACATTCGAATTGGTATTTTTGTTTCTTTTAAAATTCAAGCGTATATAATGGGAGATTTGATCTCGACGATTCAATTAATTCTTATATTATTTTAATTAACTGGGACTTATTAGCGGTGGACGTGTTGTAAATTGATTAACGTGACAGTGGTGACGTGGGGAGGTGATTTTTAGTAATCTTATCATTATCATTAGCTAGTAACCCGTCACTATCTAACTCAATCTTTGTTTTACGCGGGAAAATGCATCCTTTGAGCGTAAAGCGCGCGAAGGAAGGGTGTATCGGACTATTCGATTAAAGCCAGAATTGCAACTAAAATCATTGGTACAGTTTATGCCACAGAGAAACGATACAGCTTCGTTTGCGCGTGCAAAATGGAAAATGATCTAACATTAATTTTAATACAGAAATTTTGGCGATTTCGAATTAAACTCAAAGATTACTTCCTAAATAAATGTGTTCTGCGGAAGGGTTTGTTTGTTACGCTATCAAGTTTTAATTACTCAACCGATTTCTATGAAACTTTGCATATACGTTGTCAGGAGTACAGAAGGATATAGGATACATAACATAACTACTATATTATAATAAGTATATTATAATTTAACTTATTTGTAACATTGCGTAATATATATTGGGTAGCCTGTTTGAACCACAAGATGAAAGTAAATACAAATAAAACACTGACATTGACGCAATATTATTTGTCAAGATTTTAAATAATTTACGATATTTATTATGGATTAGAAATAAAATGGCGTTTGTGTAACAAATTACAGTTAATTTCTGACTTTCATAATTCCCATCCAAGTGGATGTTTCTTTGTCCGGCTTTTAAGTAAAGCTGATAAAAAAAAACTATTGGTATAGATAATTTACATTCAGTACAGTACAGTAACAGTACAGTAACAGCCTGTTAATGTCCCACTGCTGGGCTAAGGCCTCCTCTCCCTTTTGAGGAGAAGGTTTGGTGCTTATTCCACGACGCTGCCCCAATGCGGGTTGTTAGTATACACATGTGGCAGAATTTCAATGAAATTTGACACATGCAGGTTTGTTGACGATGTTTTCCTTCACCGTCAAGCATGAGACGAATTATAAACACATGAAAATTCAGTGTTGCTTGTCCGGGTTTGAATCCACGATCATCGGTTAAGATTCACGCGTTCTAACCACTAGGACATCTCGGCTTAAGGCTGTTGACGAAATATTCATTTCGAATTGATATAATGAAAATATGAAAGCGGAATCGTTTAACGTGATTGTAATAATAATTAAAAACTATTTAATTAAACAATTCATTCAATAACTTATATTCGATAAGGAAAGCGTCAACTTTATCCCAACTTGTTTTTATCCCTATTAAAGTAACTTAAAACCAACTAAATCTTTTGAATAAAAAAGCAATAAATATTAACTATCATATTATAATATCTAATATTAAGGAGATGTCAATAAAGATAACCAAACAGGTGAGACTCAGGTTACTAAGGGTATTATGATATATTAGTGTGTTTTAAAACGAGCGTAGCTAACACGAAGGAAGACGAAGGAAATTATTCTAATTTTTTTTTTGTCTATTACGGCCGAAGACTTTTATTATACGACATAAATGAAATAGAAGACCTTCGTGTTTAATTATTATATTAAACAATGTCTTGTAAAATTTAATATGTTTAAATTCAAATAATATTGGTTATGTTTTTTTAAATTATATAACACATCGTATTTTTTATTTTACCCATATGGCAGGTGGGTTTATCAGGGGGGTTTTGATGGCGTCACTTAACACCTTCTAACAAAACACACGGACGGAAAGTGATACTTGTTTCCGCGGTAATTATGATAAATTTATTATTTATTAATTCAATAATAAAAAAATATGTAAGAAGTGTACAAGTGCTTTTAAACTTTTATCACGCTGTAATAACGACATCCAAGATGTCAGGTATGTAATACGTATAGCTACTTATTTATTTATTAACCACTTTATTATATACATTACGTATACGTAGCTGCAAACCTTCTCCTCATAAGGGAGAGGAGCCCTTAGCCCAGCAGTGGGACATTAACAGGCTGTTTCTGCACTGTTATTATATACATACCAAAAGAAAACACATATTGTCAAAAGAGAACTTGGTGAGCAACGCTGATAAACACTGAGCATGACTGATAAGCATGTTTATCTCCTGAAGAGTTTCCTTCTAGCATACCAAGAAGCAGACAATGATACAGCATCTAAAATTATTTGAATAACTAATGATGATTGGGTTATATCAGCAAATATGAACTTGCAAAGTGGACATTGGCTGTATAGTGTATATGTTTGTGTAATAAATAATTCATACTTTTTATTCTTTATAATTCTCACTTGCACAAGACGTAAATAAAAAGTCCAAACATAAAACGCTATAATAAAATCAAGATTACTATAAATAACATCTAATTACAGCACTCTTTAACCCATAAAATGACAGTTAAGTTAAAGCCGAGCTTAATCACCCACTTATGAGGTCAAAGCGACAAATTAAAATAATCATACGAGGAATCTCATTAAAAAAAATCGGTGACGTTTTTAACAAGTTATAAAGATAATTTTAGGTATTAAAAAAGGTATTATGATGAAACCGGTATGTTTACAAGGATTTATGTGATATATTAAACATTTTTAATGAATGATTTGGAATGAGTGAGCTTACTGGCACGTGTAAGCTATACAAATTAATCGGCCGAACAACAGTCCGTCCAAATTTGTATACGAATAAAAAAAATGCAGATTAAAATTTTCAAATTTGGAATTAAAGGCAAATAGGAATACCGTGGAATAAGAGTTTTTTTGTGATATCTTAACAGTGTCACAAGCAATATTAGTTAAAGACAAAAAACTTAAAATTTTTATTAATTAAAACACATTTTAATTAACTAAACCGTTAAAACCACGTTGAATCCATGTAAAATCTGTTTTTTTTTTATATTGTTCGGATTATATATAATTTTTTTTTATTTATGACTGCCAGCTTATTATTCGATTTTCAAATTATAATATTAACAAATAAAAAAAAATGTTGCATTAATCCACGTATTGAATGAGCAATTATATATATTTTTTGTGTATCTCGATTGGCTCTAACGATTTGGCTCAAAATTTTAGGGTTTTGCTTTTTTGAAAAATACGAGTATAAGCATGTAAAAATGGAAAAAACGCAGCAACGGTACTAAAATACTTATTTATGGCCTAATTGGTGTACTTAATGGCTAATTTATAGGGCACACACCGAGATTCAAGCCTCGGGTCGGGTTAATAAAAATATATTAAGTTGTTAAGAGTAATTCTCAGTAGCACCTCGAGATAAAGATTAAACAATGCTGTGTCTTCTTCTTTCGAATGTAAAATCAATAATGACAGATAGAGAGAAATCTTTGTTTAACTATACAGCTAAGCAACGTTTATAATTAGTGTAGCAGATTGTACGTAAAGCTGTTCGCGCGACGGAACTACAGTCCTGTCGGATTGGCGTCCTATAAGCAAACACATTTCCTCACACACTTGTGCACGTTAAAATCTCCTACAGTTTGCTAATCTCTGTTAAAATGACTGCCGTGATCGAAATCGATAAACGTCAAAAACGTCATTTCACTAAACTTTTTTTTTTAATTTTTAAAATACAGATAAAATAAAACCGCAAAACAAATTCACAAAAGTGACTCAGAGACGCAATCAGATAACAATCATTAGAAACATAATGATTTAATGATTAACGACGGCGATCGCGCTCGTAATGATTGCTAATGATGAAGGTTGTTTTTGAGTATCTTTGTTGACCGGCCATTTTGTTATTCGTACCTGTTTTAGGGTCCAGTCAGTTCCTCAGGTATTTTCACAGTTTTACACTATAGCAGTTATTATCGTTCGCATTTTGTTTCTAATCTAATATGATGGTTTTAAATATAATTATTATTATTATGAATGTATACGCAAATGTTGTTATTAATAACCGTCAGGAGTTTTTTGGGGAACAGTGACAAAAATATGACAATAAAATTATGTTTGAATAATTGAAGATCTTTGAAAGATTTAAAAAATAAGTTTTTAATTATCAATATGGAGTAAAAATTCGTTTGTTTTTATTCAGGATATATAAATGTTATTTTAATTAGTAAATAAGTCTACAAAAAATTTATATTCTGATTTTCTTAGCGGTGTATCTAAGTCGATTAAAATCCTATAAAATGACGATTGTGTTGTGTTTTCTGGGTTTTTTCGAATAAACTATATCAATACTGATTAATTATTTATCATTAAATTTATTAATAACACCATATGTCGTTCATTCGCACTGCTGGGAAAAAAGGAGGATCGACGACAAAAAGGTTTTATATGTTCGACTGTCCGAAGTCGGTGCCGATTATACCTCCATCGGAATAATAAAAAAAAAAGGTTGCAATCAAACTTCACCTTGAAATTCTATTCTAAAAACTCAATAGTTGGTTTATTTTAAATAATCTACAGAACCAATAGCATATCGAGTTGAACTGTACAAATATGTAACGATGATTCATGAGTGCGCGTAGGATGACTCGACGCGTCCGTCTGTCCCGCCGTACCCCCTCACCATTGTTGAGTTAAACTGCATCTGACATTAATGATTTATTGTTTGACAATATTACGCGGTAGCTAATGGTACGTGGGATATCTTTTGGGAGTATATCTATTATTTATCTTATACATATATTTTGATTAATTGATTATGTAAAATATAGAATAAAATACATGATAACCAAATTACATAGATTTGGCTAAGGCACCCAACCAACTTTAATCTTAAGGAATAAGGGTATCGAGAAACCTAACCTACTTCGATTGGATCCTCGGTTCCCTAGGAGCTACGGTACATCACTTGTACCATGATTTTTTTTCTGTTTCAATTTGGCAATTATAATTTATTTAAAAGCAATATTTTTCGATCCAAGTTAAATAAGATTAAAGTTCGAGCACCTTTTCTATATATATAAGAATGACATTAACAACTCCTTAAAGGTAGTACTATACTATTATATATATATATATATGTTTATTATTAAAAAAGGACTCATTGACTTTGTTTTATATCATCTTGCAATTACTTGTCATTTACTTACGTCAGCCTCGACGATTTGGATTTTTGCACAAGCATTTTATTGACAGATGATAAAAAAAATTATAGTTAAAAAAATACAAAAAAAAGTATTCGAAAATTGAAAATAGTTTTACAGGCAAACAAAAAAAAAATTATATTCATTTATAAATACAAGTTAATATAAGTCCATCAATTGTTGAATTAAGCAATAATTATATGATATATATTTAATTATTTACTTACAATTTTCATTTACAAAAAATAAACTAAAATGTTACCAGAGCGCATCACAAATTAAAATTAACCGTCACACACGCAATTAACACTAAATTACGGTTAAACATATTAATTATTCCTATTACGTATTATACATAATAATTAACAAATGTCTTCTACAACAATGTCAGCAATGAAATATACAAAATTTCCATCAGTCAGTTAACAAAAAGCTGCTCTAAAACATTTGTTTACGCAAATATTACACTAAATTTGAAGACATAAGTAATAGAGGCTATGAAAACTAAACTGTTGTAAAAAAAAGGCCAGAAAAGTTATTGGGTTCTTTTTGATGTGTCTCAGTAGCAGCCCGGAGTTTGGAAGTTGGAATGTACATTCCCGTGCCTCGGAAAGCACGTAAAGTCCTGCGCCTGAATTCCGGTCGTGTCGGATTGCCGTCCCATCGGATTATGAGAGTTAGGGAATAGAGAGTGTATTGCGCACTTGTGCACTATATTACTTCTGGTGCAGTAGGTTAATCTCTCTTGAAATGTACTGCCATGACATCATACAAAAAAAGTCATATTATAATAATATAATATCCTGACACATTATTCACACACGGCTATCTCATCCCATACTAAGCAGAGCTTATACTATGGAAAGCAGACAACTGATATACTACATATACTACTTTTCTTTTGTAAATACATACTTACATAGATAGTTACACCCAAACTCAGGATGAACAGACATGGTCACGCACACAAATGTCTGTTCTGGGTGGGAATCAAACCCACAACCTTCGGCGTGAAAGGCAAGTACCTACCAACCACGCCAACCGGCCCGTTGATTATTTAGATTGAAACGAAAATGAAATTTATTGAATACTCAAATAACTTTATCTGACTGTCTGCCTGTTACGCTTTCAGGCCACTGAATCGATTTTGATATAAATTAGTATGGAACAAGTTTGAACCTCAATAAAGGCTAGGCTTTATTTGCCTAATACCTACCACCTACCACTTAACACGTGGGTGAAAACTACTATATTATAAGCTATTCACAAGGTTTCATCCGCTTAAAACCTTATTTCTCTGCTCCTATGGTTCCTTGCGTGATGTTATACATTAAAAATAAACAGCTTTATATTAACAACGCTATGTTAGTAAGATATTAAATTGTAATATTCGTTGTGAAGAGTAAAGCCACGGGCGTTCATTAGTCAATACGGTTTGTGGCATTCTATTAACTCCTCCGTATGCTGTCAGCTTGGAGTAAGTTAATTATCCAGCTTGATTGACTCGCTTGACTTGTGTGTTTTGTACGGACGTATGGAATTATTTTGTTGTATATGTTGTTTGTAACTAGAATTATTAATGTGATTTTTTTTTGTTCTCACAATGTAATTAGTATGTTAAATTGTTTTTTTTTTTTATTTAATAATTTATCTTATTCAATTTGGTCGTTGAGCGTATTTTAATAAAGAAAAGAGAGAAAAAAAACAACAAAATTAGATATCAAAAGTTCAAAATTGGAATGACGCCATTTTATAAACAACCACTTAAGAACAACAAATTACAAATCCCACTAACATAATTTAAATGATTAACAACGCTAGAAAATTATACAGGAAAATATATCAACACCGTAAGCTTTAAATAGCTGATAATCCAAAATAATTCGTTACCATTTGTAACCAATCAACAGCCTAAGCCGTTGAACTTTAAAAAAAAAAAAAAAGAAAATTACAGCTCAATAATTCGACATCGCTCACCGCGTTAAATAAACACTACGAACCGTGACTTTTAATATCTTTATCCGTTTTAAAATATCAAATTATAATATTAAGCATACTGAGGGCCGGTTCATTTATTTGGCCTGTACAATGGCCCCCTGGTGGGAAGGTAACCTCTCTGTTGTGCCTCTGAGATGTGTTAAACTGATTGGGCTCGGCTTACATGACGTTATTTGAATATTATAAATTTTTCGATATTTTGAATTCAATAAAAACTTTTTTCATATTTGTGTTGTAAATGTCGAAATAAATAGACTCTACCGGCCTTACTTATAAACTTGGTTTATTGGGTGATTAATTTAATAATGCTCTGTTTCTTCTTTCGAATGCCCATTTGCCCGTCTACCTCAGTAAGTATCAGTAACAGCCTGTTAATGTCCCACTGCTGAGCTAAGGCCTCCTCTCCCTTTTGCTTATTATAGCTTATTCTACTACGCTGCTCCAATGCGGGTTGGTGGAACCGTCTACCTATAATAGTATAATAACTAGGCTTCGCTAATACAAACGAAATATAAAATATTTAAATTATAGCAGCGGTAGACTAAAATAGAAAATATGGTAAGTTTGAATTTGGTAACTGGCATAGCCGTTTAACTCGTTTTTCAGTTATTTTCAGCCAGATACTTCAGTTATAGTTTATTTGTATAAACAATACTAATATATAAGTGCCTTCTGCCTTTTTATTCTTAATAAATCAAAATGTATATTCCTTTCCTTAACCGTTCATAAAATTTTGATGAAATTTGTTACTTTTTTATAACAACCTCACTAAACCCAACATCTCCCCACCCTTACCTTACTTAATATGCATGCGAAGCCGCGGGCGAACACTAGTTTTATAAAAAAGTATAAAATACGTAGGCTTATTCTACCCGTAGTAAGCAGCAAGTATATATATACTGATAAATAAGGAGACTTCTTTTGTAATATTATATATAGAAACTAAACCAATATACATTAAATTTATATCAGAATATGCACCGTATTTCGGAGAAGCTTTTAGTATTTAATATAAGTAGCTGCGCTTCGCAGTTTCACCCGCTTTTAATTTAAACTATTAACGCGACTAATGTGTATTTCATGTACTTGTAAATAATATAACAGACAATCGTTCCGCCTTCGCGCGGGTAGATAATAAGAAAAATGTATTTTGGATGGGATTTGCGTAAAATCCGTTCTTAGTAACCGTCTACGTCGGGGAAGGAGTAACTGTGACAAATTTCAAGTCAATCGTGCGGATAGTTTCGGAGATCTCGTGATGAGTGGTATTTCGCTTGTATATATATTCATAAAGAATATATAATAAATAAATATAATAAAGACATCATATGCCTCCATCATGTGGCCCAGATCTTGGATTGCACATTTAATTTTAATAAATAAAGTCATTCGTACGGTAATCGCGATTTCTCGCGGTGTTCGGCCATTTATACAACTACATTGATAAACTTGCTATCCATACAAAACCTAATAACATTGTTATAAGATGTATTTTCGTTTGGCACAGCGTTTATGTATTTTGGCTTCGTTAAAACGTTTTAGGTGCATTTGGTATCATGTATCTTGGTACATATCTGCGTGGTATGTATTTATTGTTTGCACATTTAAACGATAACAAACTGATGGCCGTCATTGATTTTTTAAGTTGGTTTTTTTTATTCGTTAAATATCGATGTTTTATAATATGGTTACGTAATTAGTATGTATTTGTTTATAATATTTTTAATTGTCCTCTGTCCCAATACTGGGCAAGAAGACTCTTGAAGATGTGGAGTTTATTCACCACACTGTTCTATTGTGGGTTAGTTAAATATGTGGCAGAATTTCAACATACACTGGCTTCCGTATGATGTTTTTATTCAATGTTGAGGATGAGATGAATTATAAACACAAATTTAGCACATGAGTATTCAGTCGTTGGGATTGGAACCCGTAATCTTCGGTTGAGATTCGCGTATTGTCATTGCGGTATTTATACTCTCGGTTTTACATCTCGGCAAAAATATTATATATAAAAAAAAACATTACTAATATCTTACATTTTTTCCTTGCGGCTATAAAACCTCTGACCAGATAAGGAGCCTTTAAAAAAATAATTTAAATCTTCATTAAGAATTTTGGAGTCTATTTATATGCAAATATAAAATATCGTATTATGATATGATCGTATTATTGATAATGCATGAAGCTAATTCTAATATGGCGTTAAAGAATGCAACTTGTGTTCATATTTTCGCTTTTTAATTTTTAAACTGTACAACGCTGTAAGAACCTACTTCGTACTTCACTTTTTAATTTTTATACTGTCCCTAATTGGACAGATTATACGGTGAACATTTATCCAAGCCAATATATTAACATGAAAAATAGAGGATGGATATCGGCAATGGCGCCACTTACCGGGTCCAAGTCTAAGAACTATCCAGGTGGTCATATGTTTAAAAATATATTTTATCAAACGTAATAATAACAAATTTAATAATGTTGCTATTTTTTGTAATTTTATGCTTGTTAATATGTTTTAGTTATCTGTATTTTAAAGTAGTTTTTTAATTTATAGTAACGTTCAAATATAAATCCATTTAATTAATCTATTCGTATAATGTGAATTATTCACAACCAAGTTTGTAGATTAAGTGATTAATTCTGTTTTTTTTTACAAACATAATGCGTTTTTGTATATATCGTAAGTATGTATTTTAATATTTATCATAACTTTTTGTTAAGTCCTTGTCCTTTGAAATCGAACGGTTATTAAAAAAAACAACAAATAACGTATACACACACACACATATAATGCTTTTTAAATTTATCGTTGTTCTTTCTTTTTTTCATAAATGTTTTTACGTTCGATTACAGATTAAATGAAGCATAAATATAAAAGAATCGAAATTGTCTTTATAATTATTTTACACGCTTTATTTATCTGTATTTTTTTATTATAAATAATTATTAATTTAAACGTTGTCAATCAATATAAGTTACAAATTATAACGCGTAATCAGTGAAGGCTTTGTTGGCTGTATGGAGTATGTTTGATATATTTCATCGCCCATCCGAATTGTCTGACAGTTAAAAAACGCTACTGTAACAGCATCATTAGTAGCCGAACGGCTATAAAGCCTTAACTACTAAACTTATACCTTATTATGATCGGGTGGCCATGTGTTGGACTCGACTGGAGACATTGGAAGTTAAATTTAAAAAGGGTGAACATATATATATATTGTAATATATAATATTGTAATATATTGACTGTGGTCGATATTAATCTTGTAACGTAATAGAATAGATCTAGAAGTTTAATTTAATATAATTAAGCTTTTAGTTTATATAATATACATAAAAATACACTCGTTAACATGTTTATCGTTATATTATAATAGTTTTTCTTATGCAAGATTCTTATATGTAAATATAGTCATTACAGACCTACAAAAAGACGAAATAAAAAACACTGTCTCTGTCTATTAAGAACCGGCTACAATTCAGTAGATTTCTCAAGTGAACTAATTAGTCGACTCTACAATTATTTTTCTTGTCTAATCTATCCATATTAAAAAAAAGAAGTTTAATTTATTAAAGATATTGTTAAAATTGTCTCAAACATAATTTAAATCATGGCCACACCAACTAAACTGCTTGAATAAACATCGTTAACAGTGATAGATATGGGTAGTTATGAAAATAAACCAAGAAATATCCACTTAACGAGTTGGCATACCAACTTGGTCAATCATTTTCAAAATTCAGTCATGTTCCATATACATTGCCTATTCCCTTCAAACGTTGATTGGTTTCTTTAAAACATAACCAGCAATGAACTGTGAAATATATTTCATATCGAAAATGATTTACGTTGAAGTTTTAATAGGGACAAGGGAAGGAAGATTCCCCGCTGTGACGTAATATTTCTCTGTGTCTCCTTTTCTGTCAGGAGGAATGTTGGTGTTGTCTCTTTCACGCGCTAACAAACAGTTTAGCGCTGTGATTGGTTTTTGTCATTTGAATAATTAGAAGTGTCATATTTTATTACTTATATACGTGTAAACAAATTAAAATATCGCGAATTTGATTTAAGTCAATCGCGTATTCCTAATTTAAAAAATCAAAGACCTTCTACACATTATTATTTTTTTTTAAAGTTCGCTCTCCACATTTGTATTAACAATATAACTTATATTAGAGTAATAATTAGAATTAAGAAATAAACTCAACTTGTGAAAACAAATATGTGTATTTCCTCATTTTAATACAAAAACGTTGATAACAAAACACTTAATCATATTTATAACAGCATTCTATAATTCTATTACATTTATCTTATTTAAATTATAGCTTAATAATACAAAGAAATGTCAACATAAATTCAAGCCGTATCTATTACATTCGTAGGTCTATAGCATTATGATCATTGGCTCGCGTGTGAAGAGATCTCGAATTAATTACATTCGCGCCATATCACGTATAATTTACATTCCATTAATACATATTACGATTAATCGTCTACAGACTATATATTTTAGGATTAAACACTATTTTAGACGTCATATATATTATCTGCTGTATTGTTAATGGTTTTATTTCATGGATAACAAGGACAAGGCACGACATCGTGGATATCATTTTGCAAATCGACAAATCGATCTCTATTTGTATTACGAATTAATGTATGTATTTAATTCGTAACGTTTAATGTGTAGCTTATTTAAATATAACAGAATATATGTTAGATGGCTTTGTCGAAACCAAGTGCAACGTAAATATGTAACGTTCGAGCGATACGTTATTATTATGAAGTTAGAAAGTACATTTAAAAATATCAAATTTTATAACATCGTTGCAACGGTAACAACTATTGTAATATTAATAATAAATAAAAATTAATATAATTATGAGAGTTAGGAGATGCCTTACATGCCATACAACGGCGTTGTTAAAAAAAAAAACAAAAACGCGCGCTTATTTAAAACCGCCATTTTGTTGGTGGGCAAAAAGGTAAAGTAATTAATGCATTATTGGCGCGAATTGTGATTTGTTGAATGTGTTCAATTGTGTTATTTGGATTTTTGGTTGAAAATGAGTGAGTTATTTACATCAATTTGTTTGATTTGGTGTTCTATTTTTGAAACTGATCAAATCGAGTTTTTAAAAAAAATTACTTCTGGATGCTAAATATATATTAATTAAAACGATTACATTATTAATCGTATTTATGTATTGTAGGTTTATTTTTCTTTTTTCTCGATTGACAGTAAAGGTCTCAATTGAAATGTTCGTGCAGGCAATGCTTGGTTAAAATTAATTTTGTGTTATTGTAACATTATATTCATTGGGTTTCCAAATTCAACCTGGAGAATGAACTAAATACCTATTTAGGACAAAAACACAGATGACACACACTAAAAACTGTAGGTTCGATTAAGTTGACATTTCGCGTAGCTAGTCATGTCGTGACGTAGACGCTCACTAAGAACGGATTTTACATAATAAATTTGAAACATCTCATGTGTCCTGACTTCATACAAACTTTTTTGTATGATGTTGGTACCGACAGCTGTATTCATGTGGTAGATGATATATAATATGTAAATTTTGTTTGTGCCTTGGCAATTAAATTATTATGTTCCTTGTGCTTGTAATTACACTGGCTCATTCTCCCTTAAAACCGGAACACAACAATACCAAGTATTGCTGTTTTGCGGTAGGATAGCTGATGAGTAGGTGGTACCTACCTAGACGAGCTTGCATAAAGTTCTACCACCAGTGTAATTTATTAATAAGATTATAAATAAATATTTTAGTGTAATTATTTTGTGGTATTGTATAATTGACAGCCGTGCATCCCGCGCGTTAACAATAAGCAGACGGGACATATGATGTATTGTAATTGATTTGTTTTTATTTTCATTTAAAAAAAAACGATAAAAATTACGCATAAAAAAGAAAACCGGGATATCATTTTGAAAAAAGGAAATCGACTGTTAAAATAATAGGGGTGGCAACACTGTAAATTGCGATGTCTATGTTGTGACGTCATATAGAACATGATATTGGTAAATAATTAAAAACTTATAACAAGCTCATATATGAGGAACACAAACAAAAATACAAATTATTATCCCCCGCAGCGCTTAAATCGTTTTATAACAACGCCATCTAGTTGATAACAAAGTGTAAGTGCTTTAAAGCGCTCGAAGCGTATTGGCTATTAAAAAAAGTATTGTATAACATTCGAAGGAAATATTTTCGAGGGAATACAAACAGACGGACGAAATTATTGGTGTAGATAAGCGTAAACCAACAATTAGCATGTGTGCCGGCTAAAGTGATGGCCGTAGATTATTTAGTGTGTATAAATTACCGCGGGAAATGAACGCCACGCCCCGCCCGCTGGCGATAGGGATGCGGGGCTGTCGATAGCGTGTTTAGTGCGGTGACGATAAAAATATTTTATAATAAGTTAGTAATGATGTTGATTTATTTTTCATAGAATAGGAAGGCGGACGAGCATATGGGCCACCTGATGGTAAGTGGTCACCAACGCCCATAGACATTGGCATGGTAAGAAATGTCAACCATCGCTTACATAACTAATGCGCCACCAACCTTTGGAACTCACCCTTCAAACCGGAACACAACAATACCAAGTACTGCTGTTTTGCGGTAGAGTATCTGACGAGTGGGTGGTACCTAGACGAGCTTGCACGATGTATATTACATGTGATTACTAGATACCCGTGACAACTTCGTAGTTAAATAAAATTTTTTTCTTTCCGGGAATGCCATTGAAGCGTTCACGTACTCAATCTAAGCTATCAACGGACATGCATAAAACACACTAAATCTACTTAAAAAAAAATATCTAAATTTAGGAGGTGTTCCGTGACACACATTAACGAATTATATTTATAATAATATTAATTTATTTATTCAAGTAACAACTCATGTACAAAATTACAAAAAAATTAAATAAACACTACCATCTTCTACTTATACAATTTACTGGTTACGCTGAAACTTTACGACAGCGGTTTATAAATATACAGTCTAGTCTGTTAGCTACCATGATTAGAATTTTGTTTGAATTTTTATATAAATACAGCTCAGCTTAGTTGTTTAGCCGTAAAAGCGTAAGACTGGAGTTACTTTCGCATTCATCATAATAATATAGATTTCTTATGCCAGTTATCTGATTATCTGAGCCAGTTGGCGTGGTTGGTAGATACTTGCCTTCACGCCGGGTTGTGGGTTCGATTCCCACCCAGGACAGACATTTGTGTGCATGAACATGTCTTTTGTCCTGAGTCTGGGTGTAATTATCTATATAAGTATGTATTTACAAAAGAAAAGTAGTATATCAGTCGTCTGGTTTCCATAGCACAAGCTTTGTACAAGCTTAATTTGGGATCAGATGGCCGTGTGTGAAAAATGTCCCAGGATATTATTATTATTATTTTAAAAATAGAATAAGAAATAATAATCTAAAAAATACAAAATTAGCGTATAATTATTTTTTATTACTGATTTGCCGTTTACATAGTCGTAAAATATCGATATTGTAATACAGTAACAGCCTGTTAATGTCCCACTGCTGGGCTAAGGCCTCCTCTCCTTTTTGAGGAGAAGGCTTGGAGCTTATTCCACAACACTTCTCCAATGCGGGTTGGTAGAATACACATGTGGCATAATTTCAATGAAATTAGACACATGCTGGTTTCCTCAAGGTGTTTTCCTTCACCGTAAAGCACGAGATGAATTATAAACACAAATATAAAATAATCGATATTGTAATAAATATCGATTATTTTATTATATCGATAAGCTGCGCATCACTACTCGGCTGGTAACGAGGCAGCATCATCCGATGCTTTCGAGTGATTAAACGTTATTATATAAAGTAAATTCAATAATGGTTTCGCGCTAGCTTAATGTTTGCTGATTCGAAACCCACGCGCGTTCAAATAAAAACCGACCTTATTCACATACAATAAAGTTCAAATTTGAACAAAGAAATCAACGAGTAATTTTGGAATCGACAATCATATCGTCGCTTGCAAATTAACCTTAACACAAAGGTATAGAGTTGAAAGTCCCTTGTTTGAAATTTTATATAGTTTAAAGGGTAATTTCACGAAATGTTGGCAGTGTTCGCAAATTACCAACATAAAGGGTAATTGTTAAGGCACATCGCATTTATAATGTGATTTCGGTATATAATGAGGAAGAGAGATTTTTATAAAAGTTATATAATATATATATATATATATATATCTATATATATATATATATATATATATATATATATATATATTTATGATACTCGAATTATTATATATTGAGATACACATAAATTGTTTTAATTTAAATATGTTGAAACTGTATATACACTAAAAACATTGAATCTTCTGGTTTAATATTTATATATATTGGGTTACTAATTTTCAATCAGACATTACATAAAAAAAACACTAAAAATTTTTAATAAAAGATACGTTTAAATCAACTATTATAGAACATTATCAATAATATCATCAAACAAATTATATCCTACGCTAGAATCGAACCTGCTAATAAATGGTGTCGCGTGTCACATCCACTTAGCTGTTAAGGTCTCCTTCGTTAAAGCAAATGAAATTTAAACACGCCCATCCATAGCGAGGCTTGAGGCAACAAACATATTATTTATAATATTAATAACAGCTAATTATACGTTTAAAAGAAATATTTTATACTTAATGACGTGTATAAATCTCGTTCGGCGAGCTAGGGATGGGGGTGTGGTCGATGAATCGTTGTATTTAATTGTCGATAAGTATTTAAATTAAAATAATTTTATTTATTTTTCAATATAAGTTATATTTAACGTTATTATGTACATTATTAATGTAATTACAATTTTTTATATGCCATAATGATATATAAAAAGTTGAAACGCTTTTAAAGAGACTTAATTCATTTAACTTAAAATAAATGGTCATTTAAATTTATATATACTATAATAAATGATGTAATTTTTAATCAACAACGTATAACTTAAAGAAATTTTATTCACAATAAAGATTAATACGACACGGCCGCTATAACGTCCATTATAAAATATAAATTTAATTCGTTCGCATTCAATAAAACATAAACCGAAACGCCCATACGATCGTCCAATCAATACACGAATGTTTAAACGCGATCGCGGACGAAAATTTAAAAACAAATAGTTCCAAGAATTCCAACTTTCAAAACTCTGCCAAATTGACACCCTGGTTAACTCAACGCAATTCCTGACAATTTGCGGCGTCTGTAAGTGGCCCATTATAAATATACAAAAATATAATAAGCAATGATTTCATCGATAATATATCTTCAAGATCTATATTTAAGGTCGATCGGTGTTCTTCTTTTAAATTTGTAGTGCTGTGCTGCAAGCTGTATCGACGTTTTGTTTTTTTTTTTTTTTTCTCATCACGAATATCAATGAAAATTTGTTCGTTCAATTATGTATTGGTTTATTTCGTGTTGTGTTGAAACGGTTTAATGAGATTTCAGTGTTTATTGTTCGGTTTTATTAGCGTTCATTATATTAAATATAGGTTTTTTAACGCTCGTACTTGATAAATCTTTTATTTTTATTCACTTTTTATTTCGTAATAGTCTATTTTATTGGCTTATTATGTAATATTTAACGCGTTTCTTTGTATTTCACCCATCAAAACTGGGTTTATCTTTTTTTTTTTGTGTACAAATTTCAAAACTCCTTTTGACGCACTTGGATGAAATGTAATTTTTTTTTTAAATAATACTTATATAATGACGAAGAAATGTGTATGATACTATTTATCTAATCGCTACATATACGATTATAAAAATATATTTATATTTAAGTTTGATTCTATGATTATAAGTGTAGGGCATGTTTAATGTACTTAAATGCCATTCTTCGATAGTTCAGATACATAGAAATTATAAGATGATAAAAACCAAGCCGCGTACTTAACTCTAACGACTAAAACACATATTTAAAATATTCATACTATGTGTTAATAACATAGATAAAAGTTTGAGAAAAGTATTATCGTTCTTAAGATAAATAAAATATTGAACTAATTAACTGGAATATATTCTCATTTTGACAGCTTTTAAGTTGTTTTTTTTTTACCTCGTTCGTCTTGATAAAGGCACCATACCACACAGCCTAGGACGTATTAAAATAAAATAAATTAACATTATGATGATTATAAGCCAGCGTCTCGGATATAATTACACAAGTCAGTCTATTAAAGTATTAGCCGTCTGGGAATATCAATTATTTGTATTTAAGTTATAATTAAAAGTATTTTCTTAAAAGCTATTGAAAGACAGAATATATTGTACCTAAGTCATAATTATTGAAATATTTATTTAAAATAAATGCTTTGTTTAATTAAACAGTCAATTAAATAAATGTATGACTTTTATTAGCATGTTATCGCTATTTTAGCGTTGGGCCGCATACGAAGGATCCCTTGCCATGCTAATAGAGCTACCAGTTCGGTATGTAGATTCTACTGGGATTGAACTCCTACTCGGCGATGAAGGGAAACATTCTGAGGAAACCTGCATGTTTGGTAATATGCCACATGTGTATCTAACCCGCAATAGTGCAGCGTTGTAGAATAAGTTACAAACGTCCTCCTCAAAAGGAGCTTAGCCCAGCAGTTGAATAATGATCAGGCTGTTACTTTACTATTTTTTTTAATTTTTAACCTCTTACCAGAACATTTGCCCAGCAGTGGGACATCACCGAGCTAGTATATGTTACATAGTAATGTAGGATATTATAAGATAAGGTAGTAAACTTATCTTATAATATCCTGCATGAAAACAACTAAATTATGGATATAATAATTAATAAGTAAAAAAAAAAATGTCCTAAAAAACACAGTACGTTTGGAAATCCTAAGATTAATATATACCTAGATCTAATTATAGAAAATTACTATTAATACCAGTTACTGGCTACAGTTAAAATTAACTGCAGTCTGTTTTACGTCGACATTTTTCATGTTAAAGATACAAAATTGTAGGTTTTATGTCAGCGTTGAAAGGATCAATTGTAGTGCATATTAACTTACTTTGGTATTTAAAATAACTCACTATAATAAGTTCATTTATTTAGTTGTCAGACAAATTGTAAATATACATAAAATAAAAAATATATACTAACTAATTTATAAGCTAAACTATGTGAATATTGCCATTTGATAAAACGCTAAATTTATTTTGTTAAAGTTCATTAGAAATAATTCAGTTTAACATAATTATAAAAAAAATTAAATATTTATTTAAAAAATGAAATAATAATATACAAAAAAATACAGATTAATTACAAGTAGTACATTTGAACATATATTTTTGAAGAGTTTAGGGTCTATTAAATTTTGTCATGTTACCATTGCAAATGTCCAATATCTATGGGAAAAATTTCATTATACGCACAACACTTATGAACAAACATTATAATATATTTTTTTAAATATTCATTGTGATTGTATAGTTTGTTTATATTCTTAAAATAATTCTTATGTAAATATTAATTAAATACCTTAAAGTTATTTATAAATGAAAAAGCCGAGATGGCCTAGTGGTTAGAACGCGTGAAACTTAACCGATGATCGAGAATTCAAACCCGGGCAAGCACCGCTGAATTTTTATGTGCTTAAATTATGTTTATAATTCACATATCTTGCATTGGAGCAGCGTGGTGGAATATGTAAAACCTCCTCAAAAATATGGGAGAAGGCCTTAGCCCAGCAGTGGGACATTAACAGGCTGTTACTGTATGATAAAAATGTATTGATATTAATCGATCATAAAAGTGAATGGGAATCAATTGCGCCATGATAAATTATTTTATGTAAATATATTTTCAACGAGAGATCGATTATGTATATAATTAGGTAAATAAATAATTGCGTATAATATTTACAAATTGAAATATGAATTGGTATGGTGAAGTTTGTAAAATTGAAATTGCCTTATATAATATACATATTATGTAATTAAGACATTGGCCAAGAGCTACCAACATTATTATAGTATAATCGGTGTTAGGACTATGCGCAAAGCCGTCTAGGTTTTAAAAAACTAATTAACAAAGCGTGAACTTTGTCATTGCATGATAAATAATAATTAAATTATATTTAATCATCTTTCAATGTTATTTAGTTCTCGATAAAGTCGAACAGCTGCTGAGTTTCTTGTCAGTTCTTCTCGGCTAGATGGCCTAGTGGTTAGAACGCGAAAATCTTAACCGATGATCGTGAGTTCAAGCCCGGGCAAGCACCACTCAATTTTCATGTGCTTAATTTGTGTTTATAAGTTATAAATCTTTTGCTTGACGGTGAAGGCAAACATCATGAAGAAACCTGCATGTGTCTAATATCATTGAAATTATGCCACATATGTATTCTACCAAACCGCATTGGAGCAGCGTGGTGGAATAAGCTCCATACCTTTTCCTCAAAAGAGAGAGGAGGCCTTAGACCAGCCGTGGGACATTAACAGGATATTACTGTCTCTGTAGAATCTACATTTCAAAATGATATCAACTTTAAATAAATTATGTAAACCACAATCCAAAATATACTTCATTGAAGAAAAACGAAGTCCCCGAATAATCGTTGAAAAAAAATACTTTAAAACTGATTACTTGAAAACTGACGAGAGAGAGCTAAGTTAATAAAAAGTTAAGTTTTTTTATTAAAAAATGAATTAAATGCTTCATAATTTTTATTAACATAAAGGAACGCGAGTACGAAAGCTAGCAGCATTTCCCCCAGTTAGAATTTTAGAAAGGGTTTTGGAGTACCTAATACCTAATATCATGCGATTGAAGCCACGAGCGGAAGCCAGTCTTTTAAACCGATATTGAAACTAATTTTTAAAAGTTAATCTCATTGAACAATATTATGATATTCGAATACCTGTATATATGTATTAGTCAGTTAAATATTTATAAAAACAACACCATTAGCCGGACACAATGCACACACAGGAAGAGTCGAGAGGTACTCAAACAACTTCCAAGGTAGCCAGCGGTCGGTATTTGTGCTGTAGATCACTACGCCAAAAGGTACGGTATTTATGTTATCTTTATATATGTATACTAGGTCTTTAACCGCGGCTTTGCTCTCGTCATAATACAGAGTTCGTAATTACCAATTTCCATAGCTCTTTTTACAAAAATGGAGGATTTTCATACAAATTTTCATTGGCTTTGTCACTTTAAGTGTTAAATTATCAAAATAACTTCTTTAGTGTCGACTTCCTGTTTAAAAGGTGTTTAGAAATTTTCATAGTGTTCGTTGTTAAACATTTTATATATGTAAATAATTCTTTTGTATGTGTGTATATCACTGAACTCCTCCGAAACGGCTGAAACAATTTTAAATATTTTTTAAGTGTATGTTTGAGATGTAATAATAATAATGATAATATCCTGGGACATTTCTCACACACGGCCATCTGATCCCAAATTAAGCAGAGCTTGTACTATGGAAATCAGACAACTGATATACTACTTTTCTTTTGTAAATACATACTTATATAGATAATTACACCCAGACTCAGGACAAACAGACATGTTCATGCACACAAATGTCTGTCCTGGGTGGGAATCGAACCCACAACCTTCGGCATGAAAGGCAAGTGTTCTACCAACCACGCCAACCGGCAAATAATAAGTTTGATATATTATTGTTATGTCTAGAAAATCTTATTAATAGTAAGTTTTCGATTTTATTCAATGTACAGACATACAGGTTTCTACTGCTTAATTATATGTATATATGACAAGTTCATCACATGGTACTTGGCAACACTCTGTCATTGCCGGTTTGTTGCCAACTTTAAAAATTAAATGCAAACTGTCCATTTATTATTTACATTTTTTATCGTCAGTACTTACCCGATAATTATATATGTAATGATATCATATTCAAAAAACATTTACACGAAGTACACATTTATATCGCAAGTGAATTTGAACTTTATCATAAAGTTTTAAAGTACAAAATAGTACTAACATCGTAATAAAGAGTAATGTATGTTTTACTTGTTCAAATCGCTCGAATATATTTAATTGAATTTAGACCTTCAGTTGTTGGAATAAGTTTTGTATTGAGTTATTTTGATACTGTATGTGCTTGTATACAAATTGGCTACTTCTCTGAGTATGAGTCTCGGAGGTAATAGGCGGGGCTAATGCCTAGGGTTGGCACTGTTTAATTAATAATATAATTCACATAAAGTTTTAGTATTAATAAAAAAAATTATATTAAGGTATTACTACTATTCCTATACTGCCTCGTTGGTCTAGTGCCTAGATGTAGGGCCATCGACCCGAGGGTCCTGGGTTCAATTCCCAGGTCGAGCGCACACACTTGGGCACTATAATATCTCCTGCGCAGTTGGCTATTCTTTCTTGAGATTGGTCGCCGTGGCCGAAATCAGTCTGAAGGACATTATTATTATTATTCCTATTTACCTCTCCAATTAAGTGTAACGCTTGTGTTAGGATTGAGGACCATTTTAACTTAAGGGGTCCGGATTAAACCGCCGATTTTTACATTGATAGGCTCCCTGTAAATCATTGCTCTATTGACTCTTTAATTGTAAATGCATTCCTTCTCGGTTGAGATGGGAAAGAGTTCAGTTGCAGGACTAACGTACTGACTTAGGCACACACACATAGCAACGTAAACACTACCAACGTCCAGACTACTGGTCCAGCATACTGGAACGCTACTCAGAATCACTAGACATCGGACTCTGCATTGTAAGCTAGCCTCACTTGTTTTGCTAAAATCAATAATATAAAAATATGATCATATTAGGCTCGAAAAATAAAAACTAAAAATAATACTTTAAATTTTAGTAAGTGGCAACCCTGGCTCATTCTCCTTAGGGCCATCAATATAACAATTTAACAGGAACATTTCAACAGCTATAAATTAAGGCAACAAACCAAACTAGCTCCAACCACTGAGCCTAAGGGTTACATTACGCTATTACAGTCGCATTAGAGAGTATTACTTTAATACCTCAGTCTGTAAATAATCTAGGTACTATTTGAGTCTATTTAGTGACTAATAATTGTCTGGAATCTAGAAAAGTCTAAGAGTTAATGTCTATTTTAAAGCTTAAGTCGTTCTAGGAAGAGACTTTTGCTTTCAACGTGGCTTGTTACAAGCAATCTGTTCTACGTAACCTCACAAGCGATTAATATTTTGAAGTTATATTTATGTACCGTTAAAAAAAGCGACAGCATATGTATTTCCCACGGCTGGGCTAAATTACTTACTCGTCAAAGATTTGGAGCTGACTTCACCACCGAAATTGAGATAAGCACAAATTAAACGATGATGTTAAGTTTGTGCGGTTTCCAATCTAAGACTTTTCGCTTAGGAGACCTGTATTCTATCTACTGAGCCATTAGCGTTAAGAATAAGCTCCTTAATAATAAACATAATTAATTGTTTAGTTATTTTAAATAGCCTTTAAAAGAAAAAAATATATAAATAGGCGTACATTCACGATCAGAATGGAGATTCTAATTTTGAGGCTTAATTGTCTATACTAATATCGTAAATGCGAAAGTACGTCTGTTTGTTACGCTTTCACGGGTAAACTAAGGAACCGGTTTTAAAGGAATTTGGTATCAAGCAAGCTTGAACCCCAAGGAAGGAGAATTATAGTTTTTTATATCTAATACGCGGGTGAAGCCGTCGGTAAAAACTACTAAAAATATATTTAGAGAACAGATTATAAAGATAATAATAATTAAGTGTGAAAAAATCGATTGGCACCTTCTCGTCCAATGTTGTAACTCAAATACGTAGATAAAAACAATGAAGTATAAAGAAACTCTTCAGATATAATAAATTGTCTCTTGTTTAAAAAATAGCGCCAAAATACATCACAAATCATATTCTTATATTCCAAGAAGGCTGTAATTGGACCGATATTGGCCCAAATCATGGGCTTTAGGGCCAAATTGGACCCCATAAAATAATGATCTAATGAAACGCCTGCAGCGATACCTTTCTGAATAATTTTACATGTAGTGTTTTGTTTTTTTTTTATCATTAGATTAATGTATTTTTTTAATCTGTTGAGATGCCATGGAATGGTTCTATTCTTCCTAGTTTTTTTTAAACGTTTATTATATATTTTTCTAATATCTAAATATAATATAAGGAATAAGTTATATAAGCAACAGTCTCTAATGCGAGTTGGTGAGTTTTGGACACATATGTCATGTGCCAATTTTATTCGGTGAACCGAGTACGAGAACTATAAACACAGATTAAGTACATGAAAATTCAGTGGTGATAACCCGGGTATGGTCCTGGGTATGGACATGGCTAATCTGTCACCGGGTTTTATCTATAAACTATATACTTTTTTTTTATTTATAGGTAGGCTGACGTTAATCGGCCGCTTGCGTTAGACATTGGCGATGTAAGAAATATTAACCATTCCGTGTCGCCAATGCGCCACCAACCTTGGGAACGAATATGTTATATCTTTATACTGGCTTACTTCGAACCGGAACACTAAGTATTACCGATTAGCGGTAAAACATTTGAAGATTGGTTGGTACCTACTGGTGGTAGACGAGCTTGCACAAAACCCTACCATCTAATAAAAGTTAAATGAAAATATTCTGGTTTTTAATTAATAATTTGTGTGAGAAATATGTATTTTGTTTTGTTTTTTTTTTTTTGTTATTCTTACGAGTTTTTCAACGAAACATTTTTATGTTCTATATTCAAATCAAAGTTTTCTAAATGTTTCCTAAATAATAAATAACGAACCGCGAACAGGGTCCGAGTGTTAAGGCGTTTCAGAATTATTTATAGCTTTTAATTACTTATCAGACGCCTCCATTTTGCACTGCGATGTGTTCGCTCCGTTCGGTGTTTACCACGTTCGACTTATACACTTTTGATATTCATTAAAAAAACACATTATATTCGAATTTTAAATAAAAATAAATGTCTTAAATGCAAAAATATTATTTACTAGTGTTTTTCAAGGAATACACTAATATAAATAAAGATTTTAGTCTTATTAAATTTGATTGTGTTTTTTAAAATTATAGTGACGGAATATTTTGTCGCAGGATTGTAAATTGATTTCATAGTATTATTAATTAATAAGTACAAAGTAGAAATTTAGTATAGATTGTATCTATAAATACATAAAATACAAGTAACAAAAATATATGGTAATGCAACACGTGACAAATGAGAAACTTTTTTACGTCAGAAATTCACTCAAACATACTAATTTCTAAGACCAAAGTATGAGACAGATAGATATAATATAAACATAACTTAGGTGAAGCTAGCTAAGGTGATACTAAATAGTTTTTTTTATAGTATAGGTAGGCGGACGAGCATATGGGCCACTTGATGGTAAGTGGTCACAAACGCCCATAGACATTGACATTGTAAGAAATGTTAACCATCGCTTACAACGCCAATTCGCCAACAACTTTGGGAACTAAGATGTTATGTCCCTTGTGCCTGTAATTACACTGGCTCACTCACCCTTCAAACCGGAACACTACAATACCAAGTTTTGCTGTTTTGCGGTAGAATATCTGATGAGTGGGAGTGAGCGGGTGGTATAGTAAAGTAGCACCATTGCGTCCGTTTTTACGAGTGCGATCGGGAGCATACAATTCATGCACACATTAACAATTTTGTTTTGACATCGTCACGCACACTAACACAAACTACACACACGCGTCATTTGTTTTTACTTATACGCTTTGTCTATCTTAGCGTTTGAAGTTGCATACATATTCGACATGAAAATAGTGATTGTCAAATAAAGTTAAAATTAATTAATTATATTGTTAAAATGAAAAAATGTAAAAGTTTCGGTTGTAAAGGGATGACACCAGTTAAGCTTAACTCGGCCATATATTAGTCGAGTTAGCCGCATTCAATTATTGCTTTCAACTGAACGCTATTTGTTGAATCACGGTTTGTTCACGTTTATGGCTGCACCTAATTGGATGGAGTTTGAGATTATGAGATTTATAAGTGATAGATGTGTGTGTGCTTCAATAGTGGACAGTTTGGGACGCACATAGCTTTCTATTTAGTTATGAATGAACTAAGGCACAACTATGATTTTGTTTATATACGTGGTTGTAACTGTAAATGTCCCACTGCTGGGCTAAGGCCTCCTCTCCCCTTTTCGGGAAAAGGTTTGGAGCTTATTCCACGATGGTGCAACTCATGTGTCAGAATTTCAGTGAAATTAGACACATGCAAGTTCCTCACGATGTTTTCCTTCACCGTCAAGCACGAGATGAATAATAAACACATATTAAGCACATGAATATTCAGAGGTGCTTGTCCGGGTTTGAACCCACGATCATCGGTTAAAATTCACGCGCTTTTACCACTGGGTTCTCTAGGCTTTATTTACATATCCCGTATAAATATCATCGAATATTAACTCCAAACTTTTCTATCATTTATATAATCCTGTATAATATAATAAGCCTTATTTATTAATATGTTGTACTGATTCATACTTCATTTTAATTATCATAAATTTGATTTGATGTATTAAACATGGCAACGATCCAAAAATATTCATCCAAAAACCATACTTCCCATAAATGAGGTTTTATTAATAGTAGTTATATATGTGTATATATTGAATGCCTATCAAAAGTACGTCAGAAGCCAGGCCCGTAATGTAAATACACACAGGCAGACGTTGATAAGTTCAGTGGCCAATACGAATGCAATTAATTTTCTGCTTCGTCTCGTCCTATAAAGTAACTGCCTTTAAGAAGAACAGGCGAATTATTATCCGACTGCACCGTAGTTATTAATTAACTTACAAATTAGTACCGCGGGTTCGATTTTTGGAAGTACGAATTTAGACAGAACGTGTTTTGGCAACGTTTACATTTCGATTTTCGTTTCGAAAACTGTGACTTTTAATTTGAGAGTAATATTTCAAGGTCAAATGTACTTGAAACTTCGTTTGTGTAACGTTTTAATGAAACGTTTCTGACGCAACATAAATTTGTATGTATGTATATAATATATATGTATTATTTATACAATATGAAATAAATAGTATGTAAAGATTTTGAATTGAATATTTACTTGAGTAAATATATCAATATATATATAGTACACTTATGTTTGCGCACACATTTGTTCATTATAATATGTCCCGCGCAGATGGCTTTTCTCAATTGATGCATTGAATGGCTACGTGCCCTTACAAGCATTAAAATAAAAGTACCGTGAAAGCATTAACTTCCTACAACGAGCCACGTACGATATAAGTAAAATGATTTACCATTCAAAAACACGATCGAAAATTACGTATCGTATTCAGAGTTCATTCAGGCATCGAACCCCGATCCGACTTTCATATAACCACGCGCGCCCGAGCAAGGAATCAATTAGTATACGTTTCGGCGCAATTAACTGCGCACGCGCACCAATGGATTGACACGCCGACAAAACAACAACATTTTATATGCAAGATTTAATGAATTTAAATTTATTTTATACTTTCGCCGCGGAATAAATATTATACTAATGTATAATATTAGTACGTTTATTGTTACACTTTCACGGCTAAACCACTGAACTGATTTTGATGAAACTTGGTATGATGTTTAAACACCAAAAAATGACATGGGCTACTTTATCTACTAAAGATCTGTCCGATACGCGGACAAAGCAGTGGGCGAAAAATAGTTTTTAAATAAATCAATATCTCGATTAGCTTTTTCTATACCAAGTAAGTCCCTATACCATGATTGGTATCAAAATGTTTACGATAAATTTTATCCCATACACCTGAAGGTGGAAGGTAATTCAATTAAGGAATATTTAGAAACTATGATCCTATGTTCGACGGGCCGGTTGGCGTGTTTGGTAGATACTTGCCTTTCACGCCGAAGGTTGTGGGTTCGATTCGCACCCAGGACAGACATTTGTGTGCATGAATATGCCTGTTTGTCCTGAGTCTGAGTGTAATTATCTATATAAGTATGTATTTACAAAAGAAAAGTAGTATATGTAGTATATCAGTTGTCTGGTTTCCACAGTGCGAGCTCTGCTTAGTTTGGGATCTGATGGCCGTGTGTGAATAATGAATTATTATTATGTTCCGGAGTTCAGATGTCTCAGAACGGTTTTGACGTCATTCGTCATCGCATAAGCTTTGCTTAGATTTCTGAAGTTCCTTTTCATTGACTAAACGTTAGTAATCGATTAACTTGACTGTATAGTGTAGGGTATGCTTATAAACTTAAGGTCGGTAGATAAGGAACTTTGTATGAGCTGCGAGTCCAAGTTAAATGCTTCAACGAGACGCTGTATTTTACTGATCATTATACTTTATTAATACACGGGATATAACTTAGTAGCTGTATCAAAAGGCTGAAGATCTCAAGGTCCGAGTTCATATTGCCTGTTGGAATATAATAAGGTAGTTTTTTCAGTAGCAGCGCGGAGATGGAAGTGTTGTGTGTTGTGTTCACTCGGAGTGTGATTGCTGAACCATCGGATTATGAGGAATGATGGAATACCGAGTGCCTGTGTGTGCTTACTTTTTTGCACGATAATATATCTTGCGCTCTTGGATAGTATTCGTTGCGAATCGGTCCAGCGTACATCATCATTGCCGAGATAAATCGATTTGTTATAATTTTGAAAAAATAAATAAAAGCGCCTGCAACTCAATACACGTGACAATTCAAACCTTTTTATGTCAAAAACTTTTTCTTTTCTAATCAAAATCAGACGCTACAATATAGATTCGCATTTAAATTCGACCTTGAAATTTTATTCAAAACGCTCTAAGAAGCTTCCCTTTCTTATTAAATTCTCCTTTGTACATTTTTTGTTTTATATGTATGATTATACCCTTGGACCCTTGTATGATCACGTGTGTGCAATAGACAGTTCAATAAGAACAAATTAAAAGTATTTCCTCTCTCATTATAACAGAATTTTCTTTTATTTTTCAACGTTTACAAATTTATTTTCAAAGTTATGCGTTAAGTTTAATTCACTCCTTAATTTCCCAATTAAAGGACTGTCCGTTTAAATTTCGTTTACATACATATATCTTGAACGTAATGATCATTTGTGTACGCTTGCTGTAAAAACTGCGGGAGCTCCACAAGCCACCATTAGTCAAATAAACTCGCCTGTTTAGACTGAAGCTGAGTTCGGGATGCACCGGTTTACATTAGACTGATACGATTTCAATTACATCGTTTTTTAGCCTAACAATAAACAAATAACAATCATAATAATGTCCTCCAGACCGATTTCGACTACTGCGGCCAATTCAACAGAGATTAGCCAACTACGCAAGAGATATTATAATGCACAAGTGTGTGCGCAAACACAGGTGCACTTTCTATTCCCTAACTTACATAATTCGATGGGACGGCAATCAGACACGACCGGAAAGAGTTCAGGCGCAGGACCAACGGCTTTACGTGCTTTCCGAGGCACGGGAGTGTACATAATTCCAACTTCCAGACTCTGAGCTGCTACTGAGAATTTTCTGTCAGAAACACCAATAATTTTTGGCCCGACTTGGGAATTAAACCCAGGACCTCCAGGTCTGCGGTCTTATATCAAGCCACTAGACCAACGAGGCAGTCATACAACAAATAACAATAGACAATGGGTAAACAATGACGTTCATATGACTCGATTATAGCTGATCGAGATCCTAAGCTATTTATTTTGATTTAAAAATCCAAAGCAAAAGTATATATAAGTAAGTATCTAATGATTAATTTATTTTTATTTTTAGTGTTTAATTGATGTATGCCTCTTTTCTTTATGTACTAATTTATTTGTTACATATTGTTACATATATATAAAATATTTACATAAATATACTGTAATGCAACTGTCCTAGTATCAACATTCCTAAACACATCTCTGAAGGAAGAGAATATTGGCTGGATGTACTCTTGAGCGATTAATAGCTATGGCAGCCATTTTTGACAGAAATTGATATAATGGATACAAAAGGTGGGACTTCTGGAGGGCATCCTCTACGATTAAACCTTTAGGTTAATCAGAAATATTTGAAGACGGTACTAGAACTCAACAATATTCAGTCAGCATTTAATAACCTTACTTTTTGTTTATCAACAACTTTTGTTTATTTCAACTAAAACGGGAATCACTTGAACCCGTTATTTGTTTTTGTGCGCCGTTATAAGATTTGTTATAATTTTATACATCTTGCAATACCACGACAGCATGATTGCTATAAAGTAAGTAAATTCGACGTACATTAAAATGATAGAATTAAAGTAATAACCTATATTCGGCTTGGAGCTGATACCATCAAGTTCAAGAGCGGATAGGGACCTGGGTACGTGCATCTCTTCCCTCACTGGAACTGTCAAGATTAATGAAATTGATGATGATGACAATTCTACATAGGCCATATTGGCTCTAGAATAGTACGACAGAATATCAAAAATATTTTCATAAATAAATGTTTCAATAAAACAGTATATAGCGATACATTGAAATAAAACTTATTTATAATCATTATTAGTAATTATTATTAATTTAGATTATGTTCATTTCAAATATTAACGACGAACAAGGCCTTAAGTATATAAAAATATGAATTAAATTAGCTACTGTACATATCATGACCGCTTGGAATGGTGGCAAGATTTCTAGCAGCATTTCTCCGAATAAATTATACTATACAATCCTATACTAATATTATAAATGCGAAAGTAACTCAGTCTGTGTGTTACGCTTTAATGGCTAAACCACTGAAACGCTTTACTTTTTTATTGCTAAGACACCTCTCCCTACAAAGGCGGACAAAGTCGCAGGCGAAAACCACTTAAGAATTACAGATATTGTTCATATCGCAAGTAAATAGTGTAAACGGTATCCCGAGTTCCTGTCGGGCTGCATCGTAAATCGGCTACGGTGTGAAATATGATCAAATTCGCGTTGATGTGTTTACGAGCGTTCCCGTGATGATATTGATTGCTTCCAAAGCAAGTGTTGGACATCATGGAGTATCTGATAATAATGAATATTGGTAACTTCATATACACTATTCCAATAGTAGAAGTAGAGATAAACAGACATTAGGTTCACATATACATGAAATTTGCTAATAGATAGGATATATTGATCATATATATATATATATTGTTTTTTATTTTTTTATTTTATATATTATAAATTATTCATTCATTATTGTCAGTGTCGCATATCAATTTCTTGACACTTCACGAATGTTTTCTACGGCGATTTCGCGTTTGTTCTTGAATAATAGCCAAATGAAATAGCCTCACAGCTTCTGTTACGTGTACTGCTTGTTGTACACGTTTTAATTTCTTTGATCAGTAAGCATGCTCTAAAATTTGTTTACTATATTAATTAAATATCATTTTAATGTCAATATTATAAAAGCGAATGTAGCTCTGTCTAGGCTAAGCTGATGAATGGACTTTAGTGAAATTCAGTATGAAGTAAGAATAAAACCCAGGGAAGGATATAGGCTACTCTTTATACATGACTCTTGGTCCTACTCCTAACACTCGTGTGAAAACTAGTATAGAAGGTGGATTACCAGGGTGGCGGCGAAAATGACGATACGTTATATAAGAAAACACTTGTAATGCTCGTTACAACGGTTACAATACCAATGCCCGATATATTTAAACTGGCGGTATTTATACAAAAACATCTTGACCTAATTTAATACTAAATTTACAAACTTAAAAGATAATATTAAACATTGTTTATCTTAATTATTCTAATGATTATTTACGGACAAATATTATTTAATAATACAGGATTATGTAACATTAAATATTAAAGATTAATATATTACACCGGAAGTTGATAAGCAGCAGATAACCTAGCCAGACCAGTAAAATAAGAGCTTAATCCTTACATTATACATAATAAAACAAAATCATTATAGCATTGATTAATCAACATAATTTGAGAAAATATAAATAAACAATAAGCACTATTTATTAATTGCGCCGGAAGCTGACAAGCAGAAGGCGCCATAAAATGTTCCAAGTATAAACAAATATGAATCAACTATTTATTTGATTATGAAATTACTAATTAAATTGTTAAACAGAAGTTTTAATCTATACTTACAAATAATCATCAAGATGTACCCGAACTAGCCGTATATGTAGGACCGGAAGTATTAATTGATAACATTCGGCCATCCTGTGTATGCCGTGTCCCACGGCGATCAGCGCTGCTATTGGCGCCTGGTTTGTCGCTGCTGTACGGCACCTGAAGTTGACATGTCTAAGCCGTAATTAAATCTTGTATTACCTAATTTAAGTATACAACTTTTATTTATCCTAGATAACACAACTTTTATTCGTCCTCCTTCACACAGTCTTCGTTTGTCTTAGCTCACAGAGTTTTTATTTATCCTATATCACACAGTTTTTATTTATCCTCCATCACACAGCTTTTATTTGTCCTACATCACACAGCTTTTATTTGTTCTACATCACACAGCTTCAATGAGATCTTGAATCTTTTCATTTACAATTTCATTTTCCTTATGAGAGAGTCGATAAGGCTTGCAATAGACAGGCTCCTCAGTTTTGGTTTGAATATGCATTTCCAGTACATCTGTACATCCTAAATCTTTTGTATTTTTGGCAAATAAATATCTGTATTTATTCAGTAACCGTAACAGTTGACTGCAATCATCCCTTTCTAAATCGCCTACATCTATATCAGATAATTGCAATTCCTCGTTAGTGAATTGGTCAAATATCATAATATCCGTACTACTTTGTAAACTGTCATGTTTACCAGTAACAACTTCCGCGCGTGCTTTTAGTTTATTCGGTTCCCATTCAATAACTTCGTTTCCGATATTAATTATTTTTAAAAAGCAATCTTTCGACCTTACAAGTCCCCCTAAAATTACATAGGACATACAGCCTAACTCAACATATACAGAACTCACAAGATATGTTTCATTACTATTAGTATCCAGATAAAGTTGCACCAAAGCAGCACTTTGTTGTGGTACAACTGTGTCTCAAATACACTGGAAATTTTGTTACAAAGTCTGTATCACATAGTTTTATATCGCTAAGAGTACTATTAAAAGTATCACTACTACCAATAAATTTAACAGAATTTTGTGATATAATTAAACTGTTATTAGGTTGATTTATCATTGATTGTCCGATTATTAAATCTATATCATATCAGCATATGCCATAGTGAGAATATTTAATTTGCTGCCCGTATCTATGTATACGATGAGACTACAACCATTAATTGCTACTACCTTTTTATACAAATCTATGTATATGTTGTATGTTGTAAATAAAACATCACTTACTTTTTGGTGTGAAGAGCTGGCCGCATGCCAGCAGCTGGCCGACGTGTGACCCGGGCGATGGCACACCTCGCAGCGTGGCACCTTGCAGTCCTTTGCTTCATGACCTTCTCTTCGACAGGCGTAACATTTCTTCGGTTGAAAGTCACTCCCTCTTGCAATTGTAGCAACGGCGCCCGCTCTTCGCCACGTGGTAGTCAGTCGCGGATGGCTGGCTTCAATTTGTCTGTAGTTTTCCAATGACGACAAATACCCGTAGTATAGTTGCTGTGGTGTACTGCATTGGAAAGCTTTCGCGTTGACTCTTATTTCCATGGGTACACCGCGAATTATGCACGAAATTGCAGACTCGCCAATGATATTGCATTTTTTTAATAAGGAAACCTTCTCGTGGAAATATTTTGTCATAGCTTCCGTATTCGTTTTCTTTCTAGCAAGCATAGATTCAAGTAGATCCACAAAGTCAGTAGAACGTGGGAACGCGGTCCCTAAAGCGTCCTTCCACTCCATCCATGTGAGGTCATAGTCATCCAGATCGTCATACCAGTCTCTAGCCGACCCTCGAAGACGTATCTGCATGATGAACTGTCGATCTTTGTTGTCCCATCCGTACACGTCGCCCAATTGGTCGATCTTATGCAACCATCCCTTGACGTTGCTAGATTTTTCATCCGGTTGGAACGTTGGAATAACCTCCGCATCGGTTTGGGTGACACGCCGCTTCTTATATCGCTTGTTTTTCTCCAAGATCTCTTCGTCATCGGATGAAGAAAAAAAACTTGATGATTCGACGCTGTCGAGTACAGCGTTCTCGCAGCGTCTCCTTTTCTTCGTACCAAGTCCGTCGATATATGGGCCAGACATTATCCCACTTCTGAAGTATAGAAGGTGGATTACCAGGGTGGCGGCGAAAATGACGATACGTTATATAAGAAAACACTTGTAATGCTCGTTACAACGGTTACAATACCAATGCCCGATATATTTAAACTGGCGGTATTTATACAAAAACATCTTGACCTAATTTAATACTAAATTTACAAACTTAAAAGATAATATTAAACATTGTTTATCTTAATTATTCTAATGATTATTTACGGACAAATATTATTTAATAATACAGGATTATGTAACATTAAATATTAAAGATTAATATATTACACCGGAAGTTGATAAGCAGCAGATAACCTAGCCAGACCAGTAAAATAAGAGCTTAATCCTTACATTATACATAATAAAACAAAATTATTATAGCATTGATTAATCGACATAATTTGAGAAAATATAAATAAACAATAAGCACTATTTATTAATTGCGCCGGAAGCTGACAAGCAGAAGGCGCCATAAAATGTTCCAAGTATAAACAAATATGAATCAACTGTTTATTTGATTATGAAATTACTAATTAAATTGTTAAACAGAAGTTTTAATCTATACTTACAAATAATCATCAAGATGTACTAGAACTAGCCGTATATGTAGGACCGGAAGTATTAATTGATAACACTAGTTTATAATAAAACACTGTCCTACTTAACTACTTATAAACATTATAAGTAGTTAAGTAGGACAGATAAATTCCCTGATATTCAAAACGCCATTTTATCACCAATCCAAATTCATACCATAGATCATTTTAAATCTCGACCCATAATTGACATTTTTATTCAAAATTGTTTATTTGTTCTCTTGTCATTAGAATAGGCGATATGATAAAGCTGTGAACCCATAGTGAAGCATCGCTTTAGACGGATTAAATGAATTTGAAGAAGCTAGTGCATGTTTGTATAAGCTATCTTGCGAACGTTTTCTAAATATCTCGATTAGCAACGCTATTAGTTATATTGATGGTTAGCTTCCATCCGCAGTTACGATCACGTAAAACGGGAAGGAGTCGGATGCGTAGTCTATATGTTAACTCAGAGTGTAAGCTCATTTCCAAATTTTGTCTATAAGTCAGAAGTTTATGCGTGAAAGAATAACAAATCCATCCTTACAAACCTTTGCGTTTATAATACCGAGATATACTCCTGAGTGATTAATAGCTATGGCGGCCATTTTTGATGATTTAACAACTGCGATAGAGATGTTATAGTGAATAATTGTATGCATTTTAGTGTGTCCTGCGTTCAATTCCGATAACACACCTCACAGTCAGGTTTCTTGTCTTTCCAAATAAGGAATTTTATTTAAAAAAAAATTTAAAGCTTTCTATGTACTACATATGATTGCAATTGTATATAACAATTTATTATTTTGACTGTCCTTCAGTGGGTATATTATATACCTATATATTCATATTACTTATGTAACTGTAAGAATTTTACTCATACGAAATATGGCCAGCAGCAATAGACAGCAAATTATCAAACTATAACATGTACTTAAATTTAATGAACAGATTTTTAGTTTTAATTAATATTCGAATCAACGTTGCCTATTTTCCTGTTTCAAATATTTATCATTTAAAATAAATCAAATCAGTTTTAGCAGCTAAATCGCTCCTTAATGTAACAGTACACTTCAAAGAAAAGCAAAATGGCCGATTACCGTTGAGAAACCTTGAAATTTCAAATGTTGAAACTAAACAAAAATCCTGCAATTTAAAAGTGAAATGTCCCGGCAGACTGACGGACGCCCGGCTGACATAGACGGACGACACGACGAATACAATCACGGAAAAAGGGACAAAACACTATAAATATTTTACACATTTTGTAAAATAAAACATCTCGACGCGAGATTCCCCGCATACCGTCCGACCCAATTAAGATCCCAAAAGATTGTCCCCGATGTTTTTATACTTCGTTTTTGTGTCAATACGTTTTTTAACACCTCGCATTTGAAAAGCGATTTAGGTCGAGAATACGTGTAAGATTTGTATAACGATGTCTTATTTAACTAGTGGAACGAATTCATTTTCATCTATATATATATTATATCCTGAAGTATCTTTCTGTATATAAGATTAAGAACTTTGATGTGGATTTTCATTATTTCACTTAAGTTTACAAGTATTTACAAAACGTGTATTTTAATTTAATAGGAACTGACACAGTTACGAATCATTAAATTATGATGATTTATCTCTTTTTGTCATTACTGATTTGACATTCGAGAGAAGAAGACAGCGTTGTTATACTTATTATCTGATAAACGCTTATAAGTAAAGCCATAGTAAGGCCTTTTATTTCCATCAAAGATAATTAATTTAATTTGTAATTTTTTATACATAATAGGCAGGAGGACGAACATATGAGCCACGTGGTGGTAAGTGATCACTAACGCCCATAGACATTGGCAATGTAAGAAATGTTTACCATCGCTTACATTGCCAATGTGGACCAACCTTGGGAACTAAGATGTTATGTCCCTTGCGCCTGTAATTACACTGGCTCATTCACCCTCCAAACCGGAACACAACAATACCAAGTACTGCTGTTTTGCGGTAGAATATCTGATGAGTGGGTGGTACCTACCCAGGCGACCTTGCACAAAGCCCTGCCACAAGTAAAATTTTCTATTTATATTATATTTATAAATTATTTTCATGGAATGATGACATGAACACAAATACTGATACAACTGAGTCTGCTGTTGGTTCTTCTCAGTATAATTCGCATTACGATCGACGGTAAAGATTAAAATTTAATTGAATCTTCAAACATAATATTCAAAATTGTTGTAGCAATACTCGAAAAAGGTATATTTTGTCTTAATAACTTGCATGTTAGTAATAATTGTACAATATCATCATTAGCCCATGTCACTCCTTTGCTGGACATAGGACCCTTAATAAATAAAGATTTTGGCTTTGAATTGAATTATCGTTAGTTTGTGATCAGACTTAGATCTGACTGACGATATTATCGAATTTTGTTGGTATTGTAAATAATGAGTGTTCCTCATTAGTTATTGGTAATCTTTATAAGGTAAGTGATTGATTCGGATACATGTCTGTTGTGCTCATCTGGGACCTTAAACTTTATTATTAGCATATTTTTTAATACTTTGTAACGAAATTAAGGCAAAGGAAAACATAAAATGCCTAATGTTGAACGTCTTTATTTTATATTTTATAGATAATAAGTCTGCTATATTTGAGTATTGTTTACTAAAAAAATCTAGATTTAGTGTATGTGTGTTCATTTAAAACAGCAAAGAAGATTTAAGTACCGAATTTTAAAATAGGAAGATAAATGGCAAGCCATTTTAAGTATTAGTACGAATTGATAAAAAGAAAATGAGCTAGTTTTAGTAAGGCGTCATTTTGTGATAAAAAATTCGGATGTCCTTTGTGGGCACAACAGATTGTTTACTGGCTGATGGTCGTAATATAGTAACGATAATATATTCCTGAAAAGTTTTCAACTAACAAACTCACTTTCACGTTTATAATATTAGTGAAGACAAAAAAGCGTGAAGTGACTGATCCGATTTGATCATTCGTTGAATTATTAATACAATAACAATAAAAAAAGAAACAAAAAGAAAATGGCTGTTATTGTATTTAATTACACTAAAGCTACTATAATAAGAATATTTTTATTGATTGTAATTATATGTATTTCATACGAATTAATATTATCATTTATAGGGAAGAAATAAGGGTTTTTTAATATAAATTATGGTGTTTATTGAAATATATTCTTGGTATTTTGAACTTTATAGATATAGTTTTGATGACAATGGCATTTATGTAGATTAGACGCTCGGTTGCAGTTACACCGTACCGTAAAGTTTCATTCCTGGCACATTTCAAAATAAAATTTCTTCTTATGCAAAATGCAATTCATTATGATTCACTTCTGTATCGTGTACTCGTTTTTTTTTAATCATAGCTTACTATATCGATATATGTATATTTTAAATAGATACTAGGTATATGGTTATCAGTAACAGCCTATTAATGTCCCACTGCTGAGCTAAGGCCTCCTTTCCCTTTTTGAGGAGAAGGTTTGGAGCTTATTCCACCACGCTGCTCCAATGCAGGTTGGTAGAATACACATGTGGCAGAATTTCAATGAAATTAGACACATGCAGGTTTCCTCACAATGTTTTCCTTCACCGTCAAGCACGAGATGAATTATAAACACAAGTTAAGCACATGAAAATTCAGTGGTGTTTGCCCAGGTTTGAACCCACGATCATCGGTTAAGGTTCACGCGTTCTAACCACTAAGCCATCTCGACAGGTATATGCTTATGTTTACTTTTTATTTTAATCAAAAATATGTTCTGTATTTGTGTTATATAAACATATAATTAAAAAAGAAACATCGTAGTCTTAATTAATACGAACATTACAGAACGAAATAAAAAACACAAAAAAGTCTCGATATACAATTTATAATAATAATAAAAAAAAATAAAGTATTGAAATCTTAATTATCTGTATCAATTAATTTTATTATCTGTGTAAATGAAGAATTCGTAACAAGCTCCCGATCAACAGACAGACACAACAAGCTGCTAGTAAAACAATTAAGCTCCATAAATGCCGTCATATAAGAAACTGCTGTAAATGCCTTTTGGACATATCATAAAAAAGAGGTCAAGTGTGATCATGTATTTATTTTTACAGATTATATTTTTTTTAAAGTAAAAATAGATCAATTAACAGTTTGAATGTGTCAATGCTGGGCCTTACATCCTGTACTCTCTGCTCCAATGCAGGTTTCTTCACGTCACCTTAACTGCCGAGCACGAGATGAATTGTAGACACAAATTAATTATTTTGACGAGCCGGTTGGCGTGGTTGGTAGATACTTGCCTTTCACGCCGAAGGTTGTGGGTTCGATTCCCACCCAGGACAGACATTTGTGTGCATGAACATGTCCATTTGTGTCATGTTTGTCCTTAGTCTGGGTGTAATTATCTATATAAGTATGAATTTTAAAAGAAAAGTAGTATATGTAGTATACCAGTTGTCTGGTTTCCACAGCACAAGCTTTGTACAAGCTTAATTTGGGATCAAGTGGCCGTGTGTATAAAATGTCCCAGGATATTATTATTAAATTAAGCACACGAAAAACAGTTATGCTTGCCTGGCTTTGAACCTGCGCTCATTTAAGATTCATGCGTTCTAACCACTGGGCCATTTCCGCTGTATAATATTTTTATCTTTATGAAATTTGCATCAATAATCTCGGAAAACAGTAATTAATTATTATTTCAAAACAGGTACAGTTGTTATTTGTTAAAAAAACAGGCAGTCTAAACTGCCGATAGAAGTGAAAAATTGGAAGTGTTAAATATATTTGTCCAATTTCCACATCCATTGGCGCTCCAAGTAATAATGCTATCTCTTTTTATTATATAGTATATATACTGTTTATTCATCAAAATACTCACTTAGTCGCAAACTCGGTGCAAAATATAAATACAGCTTCATTTAAATAAATAATAGTTAAAATACAGTTATATTATTTGTATATACTGTAGTATTAAATAAATTTCAATCATTATTATCTTCATCAAATTCCACAATACTTAAATGATTTGTACTTTCAACGATTTCATTATATTAACATTAGCATGTCGGTGACGCGAAGCCACGAGTTTATCCCCTTCGATAAACCAGCGCAACACCTGTATAAAGGTTTTCACATAAAAAAAAATGGCCCACAGAAATTTGAAGATACACTTAAAAAACTGAAATCGTTTTAAAACATTACCATGGGGAACCCCAAATATTATCATTTTAACTACATAATAAAAACGGTCAGATGAACCTGATTGGACGCTTGCTTAAATTAATTTAACGTTAGTTAACGATCCTTTACAAATGGTTTTACGACGGTCTCATTATACTGATTTAATTTAGAATGGATATTATATTCAAATCTATTAATATAATAATGTCCTCCAGATCGATTTCGGCCACGGCGGCCAATCTCAAGAGAGATTAGCCAACTGCGCAGGAGATATTGTAGTGAACTAGTGTGTGCGCAAACACAGGTGCACTCAATTACCTAGCTCTCATAATCCGGAAATCGGACACGGAAATCCGACACGACCGGAAAGAGTTCAGGCGCAAGACCAACTGCTTTACGTGCTTTCCGAGGCATAGGAGTGTACAAACTTCCAATTTCCAGACTCCGAGCTGCTACTGAGAATTTTCTGACAGAAAAACCCAATAACTTTTTATTGGTCCGACCTGGGAATTGAACCCAGGACCTCCGAGTCATGGCCTTACATATAGCCAATAGACCAACGAGTTTATATATATAATATTAACTAAATGAAATATATAAGAATGTTTATATGTCTGTTCACAGCGCCGCTGAGCTATTAATCTGATTGTTATGAAAGTTTTATGAGTTGTTCTGCGTCCAAGACCTTAGAGGTTCCTGTTATTAATAATATATTATGACACATTGTTAAAAGTATATTTCGATAGTATGAGTGGTGGAGCATTGTGATAGCCCGTCTTGGTAAATACCACCCACTATATAATGCCAAACAGCAATACTAAATTGTTGTGATCCGGTTTGAGTCATTGTAACTACAGGCAAAAAAAACACAGATTACAAGAACACAAAAATAGGCTACAGGAAAAAAAGGCACAAGGGGCATAACATCTTATTTCATATGAGGGCGCATGGTACCTTCTTACATTGTACATATGTATGTACGTACATAAAAATATAGTAAGTAAGTAATGTATATAATATCAAATCCATTAACATGTAAATAAATTAATATGGAAAATGAGCAGCGTATATATCTGAGTTCTCGGAGTGTCTACATTCATACTTTGCAGTTTTTATAAAATGGTGGCAAGCCCCGTGAGGTTATCCTAGAGACATTTTGTTTGTGAAGTCGATTCGACATTTATTTACATTTTGCAATATTATAATATTGAATAAGCAATCCCAGTACATGAAATGAAATTTTGTATTTAAATATATAAAAATAGATAAGATTCTCCTATTTAACTTTATATATATGTCTTATGTGAAAATAAGCTATTTTTCATAAAATTCACAAAAAATACAGTGCTAAGCTCGGTCGCCCAGATACTTCTAATAAATAATAAGTTTTTTTGCACCTAATGCCAAAACCAAAATAGTTTTTCGGAATCGCTAAACTCATATAAATAAAACTGGAAGATGCAGCAGGTTTCGAAAAAGGTTTTATTATATAATATTTTTACATAAAGTATTATTGGGGATAGGGCTATGTGCAGGCTTGTCTGGGTAGGTATAACCCACTCATCGGATATTCTACCGCCAAATAGCAGTACTTGGTATTGTTGTGTTCCGGTTTGAAGGGTGAGCGAACCAGTGTAATTACAGGCACAAGGGACACAACATCTTAGTTACCAAGATTAGTGGCGTATTGACGATATAAGTGATGGTTAACATTTCTCTCAATGCCAATATCTATGGACGGTGGTGGCCACTTTGCTCGGCCGCCTACCTATTCCATAAAAAAGGTTTAACAGTTTCACCCGGTTTAAATTTAATTACGTGACATGCGTGACGTAATATTGTTATGTAATCTGGTGCTTTATTAAATTTTCCCATGTTCTGAGGATGTGAAGTCTTCGTATGCGAACTACGAGTGGATGTTTGTTCTGAACAATAATGATCGACCAATAGCCCATGTTTCCGGAGCACGTCGTATAGCCTACACCAGGGGGACACACTGGTGGTGAGAACTGGCAACACTGACAGTTTTTTTTTTTACTTTAATTCTGTTTTCAACTGCATTATTAGTACGCTATGGAATACGATTTTGGCAATTGTTAGTCTTGATGATTCAGTTGTTAGATTACGTGGATTTTAAAGAAAGCGGGTTCGAATCCGTTCAACACTGTGTTTTTATTTGCTCTATATGTATATATAGGCATCGATTTATATTGTAGCAGTTTTTGGAATAACTTTTATATCTGAGTGGGATGCTTTTGCCCAGCTGTAAGACACTGATAGCATTTTAGTAGGTTTTATTAAAAAATACTGTATTGGAGTTTAAAATATTCTTAACTTTCGACTTTATTATAGCGAATTCGTTAAAATTTCGATTTAATTAAGTTCGTTGATCTTTTTGTTTGTGTGTTACGAAAAAACTAGGGAACGCTCTCCTTCATTTCATTAGCGATCGTGAGCAGATATCGTACTGCGTGCCGTTCGCTCACTTACGTAGCATATCGTTAAAGTTTAGATGAAACCATTAATATTACGGCTATATTTAAGCCAGTTTATCATATTTTAAGCCCAGTATCTGAAGAACAACACACACCAAAAGCTGAAGCTTAAAGCTTTAAATCGTGCTTATATTATAAATGTAAAAAGTAAAGGTGTAAGCGTAAAAGGCTCAGTGTGAAAGTTTTTACGTTTATTATGCAATACTGGTGGTACTTTGTGCAAGCTCGTATGGGTAGGTGCCACCCACTCATCAGATATTCTATCACAAAACAGCAGTACTTCGTATTCTTGAGTTTCGGTTTAAAGGGTGAGTGAGCCAGTGTAATTAAAGGCACAAGGGACGTAACATCTTAGTTCCCAAGGTTGGTGGCGCATTGGTGATGTAAGCGATGATTAACATTTCAAACAATGCAAATGTCTATGAGCGTTGGTGACCACTTTGAAATTTGAAATAGGGATAGCGTTTAAGTTACATACAGGCTACCTGAAAGCTGCTCCCTTTCTGTAACGCGGGCGAAGCCACAGGTAATTAGTAGTATATAAAATACATATATACATATATTATAAAGTAATTAACATAACACTTACATTCTGCTATCAAGTTCACTCAACTGTTACGTGATTTTTTATTACAGCACATTTATTTATTACAACAATGCAACAACTTCTCAATGCTTGGTGAAGGGTCTCTTTTCTTAAGAAAAGGATTGGAGCTTATCCCACGACGTTTAACTGCCTAGTTTGTGGATACAAACGTAGGATTTATATTTACAGTAAACATTAATCTGAATTAGACTTTATTTGTATTTAATTAGATTATATATTTCATCACATCTCCAGTCATATGGTATTCTTCAACGTGTCGGTATATTACTTATATTTATTTGATTTTACAAATACTTTAATTTGTTATAAAAAAAAACTTCAAAAACGGTAACAAGGCAATTATAATATTCATCTATATATTTTTTACATACTGAGTACAAAACACACTCGCCTCTAAAACATAAATAAATAATTACATGATTATATTGAATGAGCCTTAATCACTTGCTAATCACAGCTCTTCGGCTGCAACGTGGGTAATAACATAATGACGTGCGAGCGAGACTGAGCTATATACACGAGGGAGATCGACGATCTGCAGTTTGGGAATCGGTTTTAAGAGGCAAATGTTTTTTTTTTTAAACCTAATTCATGATGAGTTTAATTACGTGTACATTCAAAGGCTTATTATCTTTGATTGTGTAGAAACGCGACTGTTTGACGCTATGGTTGCAATTTTAGTGAAACTATAGATGTGTGTGTGTGTGTGTGTGTGTGTGTGTGTGTGTGTGTGTGTGTGTGTGTGTGTGTGAATGGATGATACATATACATACCTACACCATACATATACATGTATATTTTGTATGTTATAAGACGTGACTTATTTATATTTTGACTTACATTAATAATAATCAAGACTCAATATCACCTGTAATTGAGATACCACTTCTTTTTTTATTTTATGAACTGTGTGCTATCATCTGTGTGAACTTTGTTGTGATCTTATAAGTAATTAAATAAATATCAAAGTGATTGACGGGACATATTTGGAGAACAAACGCAGAGAAATGGACTAGAAAAGCTACGGAATGGTGCAGAAATGGCCAGCGATATAGAGGGAGACAGCTGAAGAGGTGGGAGGATGATCTTCCAAAGGGGTGGAGAAGAACAGCGCAAATGCGGGGAAATAGAGACGTATGTAACAAGACAACCTGACCCTGATTGCTGATACTTAATTTAAAAGTTTAATATAATTATTATATATACATAAACTAAAGCCGAGATGGCCCCGTCGTTAGAACGCGTGAATTATAACCGATGATCGTGGGTTCAAACCTGGGCAAGTACCACTGAATTTTTCATGTGCTTAATTTGTGTTTATAATTCATCTTGTGCTTGACGGTGAAGGAAAACATCGTGAGGAAACCTGCATGTGTCTAATTTCATTGAAATTATGCCACATGTGTATTCTACCAATCCGCATTGGAGCAGCTTGGTGGAATAATCTCCAAACCTTCTCCTCAAAAGGGGACACCTTAGCCCAGCTGTGGGACATTAATAGGCTTTTACTGTGACTGTTAAACTAGTTATACAGCAATAGCAAGTATTGATGTGTTCCGGTTTGATAAGGAAGGGCATCTTCTTAGGATATAAGGAATGGTTAATATTTCTTACACCACCAATGTCTATGCGTTTTCACATACCATCAGCTGTCCCATGGCTAAAAAATACATTTGTTCCCATTACGATTCGAATATCAAGGTTAACGTGAAATATGGAATATTCCTAAAGTTACTTAAAAGTTCGATCATGCGTCCAATATGTGGATCTCATTTCTTATCATTTATTTATATTATTATTATATATTCTAATCACGGCTGGGAGAGTGTTAATTTATCGGCCCTACCGGCCTTACCGGCCCTACCGGCACTATGCGATGCACGCGCACTGTGAGTTACTGATGTGACATTATAGTTGAGGTAAGCGGATTTAGAATTTTAAAGGGCGAATAACCACAGTGCACGTGGGAGCGATAGCGTTTTATTATTTAAATCCGATTTAATATCAAACATTTTAGATTTTTTTTATTATGAATCACATGTAATAAACTAACACTACAATGAGCGGCATCATCTTCGTCGTTGGGAGGCGACGGGATCGCTTACCCACGCTACCATGACATTCTATTATTAACGATTTCTATAACTAAACTACAACTTATATAAAATTAACTTTGATATGGATCTGCTAAGTACCGTATTATGGGCGATGAACCCCTAACAGATGGGAAATTACTTAGTTAACAGCACAAGCACAATATTTTGGAGAGTGCTCAGGAGTATCATAACTTAATTCCTTTTTCACTTCAACCACAGAACAGCGAGAAATCGTTACCACTGACACCCCTTTATTGTGGAAGTCCAATTAGCCCAAATGAAGCTTTAATTCAACATTTATACGTACTGCTAGTGTGGAACAGCTTACCAGCTTCTGTGTTTCCTGACACGTTTGACCTAATGACCTTCAACATAAGACACACCTACAACTCATCGCTGTCTCTTACACGTGATTGTCGTCAGCCTATCAATAGAAAGGAATGTTATACTAATTTAAAAGTCACTCTTAATCCCAATTAATACATTAACCATAGGATACATATCACCGGTATATCGCTCTCGCTGCCTCTCTTGCCGTGTAACCTCATCCTCATAGTTCGTTCCTTAAATTCCTAATAGCTTCGTGGTATTCCCTGGGCATTCCTCGTAACTCTGTCTTGTTATTAATTTGTTGTAACGCAGGCCATTATCGCGTGAATAGCATTCATTTAAATATGGGCACAATACCTTTTATTAACCACCAACCCGCGGTGCAGCTTGAACTTCAAGCCTTTTCAAAAGGAGAGGCCATAGCCCAGTAGTGGGACATTAACAGGTTATTACTTATTATATTAAATTTATTATATTGCGCGAAAAATATTCTGCCATAATTATTTATTAGAAACACCCACAAAATAGTCACTAATACAAGATAATATTTATTACATTAAATATTGTTAAGAGCTAAGTATATAATAACTGGAGTGCTATCCTGCAAAACGCTCCTTACACGTAATCCTGCTTACACGTAAAATGGTGACAAGCGACGTATGGTGATATACTATTTTGATGCGTGTGTTCTTGAAATGTTATGATTATTATGGTCAATGTCGCATATCACTTTCTGACATTACACGACCGTTTTCTGCGGTGAATTTCGAGTTTGTTCTTATAGAATATAATAGATCTCCTATTATATTCTATAAGATCGATCGATCGACATTCAGATTAAAGCAATAACAACCAATAGCATTCAGTTACATAGCAGTTTCCTATAGAAAAAAGAAAAAATATATAATGTCCTCCAGGACGATTTCGGCCACGGCGGCCAATCTCAAGAGAGATTAGCCAACTACGCAGGAGATATTATAGTGCTCGAGTGTGTGCGCAAACACAGGTGCACTCTCTATTCTCTAGTTCAGAGAGAAAGAGTTCAGGCGCAGTAAAAACATTGCTTTCCGAGGCACGGGAGTGTACACACCTCCAACTACCAGACTCCAGGCTGCTAAGAAATTTTTGACAGACAAACCCAATAACTTTTTACTGGCCCGACCTGGGTATTGAACCCAAGACCTCCGAGTCTGCAGACTTAGATATAGCCACTAGACCAACGAGACAGTTAAAAAAATATATATATTTACGATAAAAAAACACAAAAAGGATATATATATAAAAGGTAAATATATATATCCTTTTTGTGTTTTTTTTATCGTATCGTATATAAAAGGTAAATATATATATATCCTTTTTGTTTTTTATATAAAGTAGATAGTATATAAAAGTAGATGTTTTGTATATATAAAGTAGATGTTTCTATGTTTGCACCGTATGCCCTTATATACTATTTATTCGATAATTACGTTACTGTTTCCAGAATAATACTACAATTAGTACAATTATCATGAGCTGAAACCGTAGTACTAAAAGCCATAAATAAGACCATTACGATGAAAAAATTAAAGGGGTCTTGTACCGCAGTTGTAATTGTTTTTATACTCAATTATAAATGCAAAACTAATCGAAATTAAAGTTGTAGTATTTGTTTATATTGAAAAGAAAAAAAAATATACAAAAGTTAGTAGCGCTACAAATAATATTCCGAGTATAGATAAAAAATAATAATTTGTTAAACGTTTGAAAATAGAACATAATTTGTTCCCGCTAAAATGGACCAATGAGATACGATCAAAGTAGAAAACGTTAGAACACTAGATCCGGAGATTTCTCTGGGAAAACCAAGAATGTAAGATTCTGTGTTTTCCATTGGCTGAAGTACGGACGTGAAGCCTTACATTCAAATGAGATCTACGTTGTACATACTAACATATATGATTGTTTTAATAAAATTTGTTTTTAGAAATGTAGTAATTACTTATTTATTTTACATATATAGTATCGGCCTTTCCTATAAACGTTGTAGCGGCCATTTAGTTAAATACTGATTTCTTTCTTTCTGAAACTATTGATTTTACATTCGATAGAAGAAGACGCAGCATTTTTTAATATTATAATAACGAACCTTATAACGATTATAAGCAAGGCCGTATATTTATTATAATTTTAAAATATACTATTGCGTTGCTTCATTTCAACCATCATGAAAATATTCTCAAAATTGTTACCTATTGATCTCCATTTGAAATTCCAGATAAAATTTTTCCACTTGTGTATACAGCATCCGCATTTGAGCTAATTGACGGAATAAGCTCCAAGCTTTGTTTTTAAGAGCCTTTGCTCGTTGTAAGACATGTATATTTAATAAATAAACAAAAAAAAAACACAACAGAAAGTAAAACTGGTTCATTTGTTATTAATTTCCTTAATTCATTTTCAAAGCTGGTCACACTACGCAACCAAGCGAGTTAATTACAATAAATGAACTTCGCGGTCACATTTGCATACACGGGGCGGTAGCTTTGATTAGCGTAACGTTTCCTTTAAGTTTAGTCACGCAGGTTGAACGTCTTAGTTTTATTTAAATATATCATTAATAATGATATTTATTAATCAATACAAATGTTGCTAAATGAACGTATTATTTGTGTATAAAAAAAGTTTGGTGTGCGGGCAAATGGTACAATGATGCTGTATGTAGTTAACCATTCCTTACATAGACAATACGCCGCCAAGATAGATAAGATGTTATGTCCGGAATACAATAATTAATTATCATAATAATAATGGCCATGTACAAGTGCGTGCGCAAACACAGGTGCACTCTCTATTCCTTAACTCTCGTAACCCAATGGAACGGCTATCCGAAACGACTGGAAAGAGTTCAGGCACAGGATCAACGGCTTTACGTGCTTTCGGAGGCACGACATTGTACACACTTCCAACTTCCAGACTCGGGATGCTATTGAGAATTTTTTGACAGAAAAACCCAATAACTTGAATTGAACCCAGGACCGCCGGGTCTGCGACCTTATATTAAGCCACTAGACCAACGAGGCAGTCAACTATAGCTTGTCCGGAATACAACTATAATATTTATTGCTGTTTATCGGTAAAATATTAGATTAGTGTATGGTAGGTAGGAACCTACTCAGACGGACTTGCATAAAACCACCAAGTAACAATGATTTTGGAAACAAACTATTATTTAGACCAGCAATCTCGAAGATGACAATAAATCAAATTCTATCGTTTTACCAAAGCATTTAGACAGTAAATAGTTTAATTTCTATGATCTCTTATGTACTTTAAAAGCAGTTAAGCGTACATCAATATTTTTTCATAAATAAGACCATTAGTGTTGAAAAAAATTAAAGGGGTCTTGTATCGCAGTTGTAATTGTTTTTATACTCAATTATAAATGCAAAACTAATCGATATTAAAGTTGTAGTATTTGTTTATATTGAAAAGAAAAAAATAATGTATTTACATTAAATTTAGTATAATTTATCTTAATTACAAATAATTACCTTATTGGATTTAATTAAATATTTAAGTTCTCGAAGTAAGTAATTCTTATATAAACAAGTGAATATTGATTTGATTTGCCAAGACCATCGAGCACGAGATGAAACATAAATATGAGATATGAGACACTTTCTCATCTATGAAATGTTGTCTGGATTTAAAACCCATCTTTGTGTTAAGCACTGGATTATTGACTAAAACAATTGGGGTATATTCTTCTACTGGTGGTAATAAGACTTTGTGTAAGCTCATCTGGGAAGGTACCACCCGCTCATCAGACATTCTACCGCTAAACAGCTGGTACTTGGTATCGTTGTGTCCCGGTGTGAAGGGTGAGTGAGTCAGTGTAATTACAGGCACAAGGGAAATAACATCTTAGTTCCCAAGGTTGGTGGCGCATTGGCGATTTAAGTGATGGTTAACATTTCTTACAATGCCAATATCTATGGGCGTTGGTGACCACTTACCATCAGGTGGCCCATACGCTCGTCCGCCTAACAATTATATAAAAAAATCTACTAACAAATTGTCACTTTATCGCAATCGAATCGGAACGTAATCTTTGCTGCTTAACCGTCTTCCTATTATTTAATTTAATTATACGCTAATAACATAAAATTAAACAAATAACTCATGTTTTGACATTACTGTATAAGGTGACATCATATCGATTTGGTCCCGAACCGAATTGTTATAGAATAGAAAGTTGGGTGAATTGAATCGAGGACGTTTTCGTAACTTTTATAAATAAGTAGAACAGGCAATATCAACTTGAATCAGACTACGCGAACATCACACATAAATCCGATACTTTACCAATTAATATTCCCAATAACGCGCCAATAAAGACCAAGGATCGATATCGATTGATGAGCGCAACGATATGGTATACGAAGTTAAGCCTGCGCCACATAAGGTGCATTTTAAGTATTCAAATCTCCAATTCATGCTGCATACGCCACCCTGCGTGCAGGAAACCGAATCATCGCTGACTCCATTAAAATATTACATTGAAACTTGGTAGGAATTCTGATTTTGTTAAGGTGACTTTACATTGTAACGATTAATTGTATTTTTTTAATGGCAACACTTTAGTTTTTTATATTGACGCGTGAAATTTGACTTTTAAATTAAGATTTTTTTTGAATATATCAAAATGTTGTACGCGTGACGTAACCTGCATTGAGATTAGATAAATTAGACTATATAGTATAGTCTGTCTTCTGTAGTATTAAACACAATTTATCAATAAGTCTTTTTTGGTTTGGCAATTTTTAAACAATATAATGCTTATATTAAAAAAACAATTCTTTAAACTATCACTCAATTCAATTTTACTATGATATAATCCAAACTCATATAAACGATAACGCTGTTTCAAAACACGAATGTTTAATATTCCAAAATGAAATTCAATTCATCATTTCCAATAACAAAGTTGAATATAACTACAATGGATTTCCTAATAAGAAAAAAAACAAAAAATTCCAATGAAATAGAGAACAATTAATCGTTTCTACAAACCAAGAGCATAAACTGTCGAAATAACAAATATCCTGACATTAAAAAAAAACATATTTACGACTGGCAACACACCAATTATCCTAAAGCCATAAAATCAAATAAAAAAATAACATGTTAAAAAAATACAAATGAAGCGAAGTATTCACAGTGCATATCTACTATAAACATGTACGGGTTGATTTCAACTTTATAGGAACACACGGTGTGGTCAACGAGGCAGTAGGTATGCGTGTTGCTTGCGTCTGAGTGTTTTAACATAACTAATATGCGCTATGCTTTATGAATTGTTAATACGTTGCAACAAGTAATGCAGTCGTATTATTGTGTTTTAAAATGAACTAGAGTTCCCTGATTGGTTGAAATTCGGGCATAATCATTATTGAAAGTTTGTGGATAGAGTCGAATTGGCAAAGCGGGTAAAACGCGTGAATCTTAACCGATGATCGTGGGTGAAATCTAGGCAAGTTTGCACTGATTTTCATGTGCTTATATTTCATACTCGGTCTAATTTCACTGAAATTCTGCCACGCGTGTATTCACCAACCCACATTACAGCGGTGGAATAAGGCCTATCCCAGCAGCGGGACATTCACAGGCTTTACCTTATTAATTAAAATTTTCAGATAACATACGTGTGTATGAATTTGCATCCTTCGATCTTTTGTTTTTGAGTCTATATACAATTTTTTTATCATAACAATAATGCTCAATGGCTCCCGAAAATTTAAAAAATCGGATACTGTTTATCTTTGCCTATATATATAGATAAATGTTCATTAGAGTTAAACTTCAAAACTGAATTATGTCAAATTTTAAATTCCTCATTTATTAATGTCATTCATGAATTTAAAACTCAAATATAAATTAAAAAAGCGTAGCGGCAGCTAGTGTATTATATATATTTGTCTAATCTACACATTTGTATTTGTTTTTTTTTTAATGAAAACTTCTTTAAGCGGTTTATCGTAGGGGATAAACTCTTGGCGTCGCGTCACCGATATGCTAATGTTAATATAATGAAATCTTTGAAAGTAAATACTAACAGAATAGGTCTATTAATATTTTGTATCGAGTTTGCGACATACTGCGTATTTTGATGAAAAAAAAACTACTAAAATAGGTAGGTAGGGATAGCATTATTACTTGGAGTGCCAATACATGTGAAAATTGGACAAATATATTTAACAGTTTCAAGTTTTCACTTTTGTGTTTATAATTCATCTCGTGCTTGACGGTGAAGGAAAACATCGTGAGGAAACCTGCATGTATCTAATTTCATTGAAATTCTGCCACATGTGTATTCTACCGACCCGCATTGAAGCAGCGTGGTGGAAGAAGCTCCAAACCTTCTCCTTAAAGGGGAGAAGAGACCTTAGCCCAGCAGTGGGACATAAACAGGTTGTTACTGTACTGTACTATAAGTTTTCTGTTGAGTTAACTGAATGGTTTTTTTTTAATATTCTAAGCTAGTTGTCAAAAATATATGTGTATTTATTAATCAAATGAATTAATACACTGAATTGTTATTTATCCAACCGTGAGGTTGGAAGATTTTTAAATTACAAAATGAATTCCAACCCAAGGATTTAAGTTTTCGATTATTGAAGTAAGACCTGAAATGGAAACGGTGTTTTCTTAAAGGCTTGTCTGTAACACGCTACAAAGCATAAACCACAATATATGGAATCGTCTTATATATAATTTGACATCACGTATATAAAAACACAAAGAGTTTTAATAAATATAATTTCAATATCCTGTATATTAAGTAATGACAAGCTTAAATCAATTATATTGCTAGCTTATATTTGGCCACACAAGGTTCCTTATTGAAATGTATCTCCAAAACATCTAAATTTAATTAAATATATATACAATAATATGTCTTATTTGTACGATAGATTGATACTAGAATCCCATAAAGATTTTCGTATCAAAATTCGTAACGCATCGATCTAAGGAATATTATAGAAGAAAACTATTGGGGATAATAAAACAAATCAAATAAAAATTAGTCATGTGTAAATCGTAAAATATGTCCTCGAGTTTCAATGGTTTCCGCGAAATCCACTCGTTTATAATCCATAAAAAATAAGGTTCAAATTCCTGTGAGAAACGCTTTTTTTTTCAAATAAAATTATTAATTTTATATTAGCGTAACATTGAAAAGGGATTGACACGTTGACTATATCGTTTTCCACTTCATCTGTAACCATTATATTTTAATACCCCGAGTTTATTTCAATTATACAAAACTACAAAAAACGATTTCACTCTTAAAGAAAACAACATAAAAACTAATTTCCTTTGACAAGCAATTTTACGCGCGCAAAAGGTGACGCCGCTTAATAATATAGAAAAGGACGGAATCATACAAAAAAGAGGGATAGATGATTTTTTTCTTAAATTTTTTCGGTCACAAGCGCAACTGCCAGCTTCCAAGAAGGTGTAAAGTGGCTTTTATTTTGTGTTATTTGTTATTTATTTTATTGTATTGTTAATAAGCATGCTAAGGGGACCGGCTATTATTAAATGGTTATTTGGAACTAAATAGAATATAATGGCCGTGAATAATCCGTGAATGCGAACAGCAATCAGAACGCATTGTTGGCGCGTTCGAGTGACTTTTGACGTCTCAATACATATACAATTTATTTGATGACATTTTTTTTTTAATTCCCATCTCGTAACTTTAACACCCTGGTGAAGAGACTCGATGCAAAACTCCTTAAATAATTCTGACGTATAGATTTTTTTTAATTGAGTGGCAAATAATACGATATATAATTTATTAGAAATAAAATTTGTCGTAACCATATCTTATAGAAAAGTGGACGCCGTTGTTAGAATGACAATGAATGTATAGGATTTCAACAAGGATGGGACACTTAGATTTATATATTTTGTATTACTTTATAATGAAATAAATTTAAAGGAATTTTGTTTTTCAAACCCGGGTCAAGGAATATTCCTAACAATTGAACAACCTAACTATCATTATAATTTTTATTTCACGAATTTAAAATAAATATGAAATTTTAATTCAGAATTAAACTTCTAAAGTCATTTTATTATATTTCACTGACTTAAACATTTCAATCATTGTGATGTTAAATAGCTTAAGTTTAATAAACATGTAAAACGTTAAATTAATTCGTTTTTAATAACTACATAATACCTGTCTTTAAAATATGGCCTGCTTCCCCGATCATGTTAGCTCATCGTCGATTTAAATTATTATTTGGTAGGACAGACTTCAATAAAAATAGATATAGAGTACAGTATAGATGATAGGGTATTTAAAAAATAATGATCCTGTTGGCTGAAGGGTCCTTATTAAAAGCGTAAATACATATTGTGGCATGCTGAAGGGCAACTCAAACTCATTTGGTTTATTTTGGAGTAAACTTCAATCCTTCTCTTCAAAAGGAGAGGAGGCCTTATCCCAGTATTGGGACAATTTAAAACCGTTACTACTTTCTATAATCATACTGACAATTTTTTTTTATTATTATTAAATTACACTATGGGATCTAGAACAGTTTATTTTTTGTTACTATAACTATACTGACTCACCTACCCTTCAAACTGGAACACAGCATAGTAATGCTGTCTGATGATACAAAAACCAATACAATGTTCGATATCAAAACGTTAAAACGCCAATTAAATTAAATTTATCCCACCCTCTGTAACATCATTAATACTTTTAAATTCAACCCCAAGTATAGATACCCCATAGACAAAATGTCTATGGGAAACGACTTCAGTTATAAAAGTAATTGCCGAACTGTCATATAAATTACTAAACAATTACGGGTCGTGCTTTTGATTTTGTAGAGGACGGAAGTTATTGGTTAAGGGGGGAATTATAAATGACAAAAGTAGATTAGAGTGGTAATAAAATAATATCGTTAGTCATCTTTCCATTGGTGGCAAAAAGCCTGCCTTATTTTTCTTCCAAAGGTTTACGATTCAAAGGAAAGATGTTGCTAGTATTTCTGCCACTATTTACGTGGTCATGATTTGTACAGTTATTATTTGTATATATATATTTCATTAATAATTGTTTGTAAAAATGTTGTGTTTCTTCTCAAGTTACTTTTGGGGGGTGGACACACGTAGAATTTTATTCGACAGAAACAGGTTTTCCCTACAAATATTAAAAATACGAAGATGAAATCTATATATATAAAAATAAATAAAATAGAAATGTCTGTCTGTGATGTCAAAAACAACTGTCTCTTCAAGTTAATATTGCCATTTACAAGTTTTAATTTTGTATGTCTGTCTGTTTGTCCTTTATACCTGTAATTATTTTAAGCCAATGATGACCCAGTGGTTAGAAGACGAGAATATTAACCAGTACTTCCGAGTTCCAACACGAGTAGGTACCACTAAATTTGCAGATGCTTAATTTCTGTTTATAATTCATCTCGTGCTTGACGGTGATGGAAAACATGAGGCACCTGCATGTGGCGGTTGAAAATCTGCCACATATCCATCAACTCGCATTCGAGCAGCTCGAAACCTTCTCCTATAAAGGAGGGTTTTCGTCCAGCAGTGGGATATTTACAGATACTTTATAAGTAATTAATTTACTTTAACACAATTATCATTATAATAATGTTTCGTTAGTAAAAAAGGGAGTGTTTAAATATGAAGTCAATTATAACAGTCAATAGTGCAGTCAATCAATCGGCCATCTGCTGGGTGTTGTTATCTGCCGGTGATTTGAGGCGAATAGATTCTGTAAGCTGGTCTCGACCCCCTGTGGTGCGGTCGAGTGCTATGGGATTTTTCAGAGAGGCACTTGAATTTAATTTTAAATATTAAATAATTGAAATTGATTCAGATTAATTACTCATATTTGCTGCAGTCTTGTCACCGAAGCTATTTTAAATTTTTATTTGTATATTAAGGCTTTAATGTAAATAATATTTCAATAAAATATTACTCATATGCAATATACATTTGATATGGGTATTGAAAGATGGCTAACCTCTATATTTTTGCTTTAAATATCCAATAAAACTTTTACCAGTTTCTTAATAGCTTAGTAAATATATTTTAATGTTATAATTTATCATATTCAAAAGTAGTAAGTTCCTTTTTTTTCAGTCTTGCCGTCCACTGCTTGATGCCCCATAGAACGCCAACCATTCTGATCGTGGGAATAAAATAAATTAGTGTTAGGTTAATAATGTTATATAATAAAGTTTCATAATTTGTATAAAAGAGTCATTTATATTTGAAATTGCGCCATTTTCATGTATGAAATATTTTTTTTTTTCATCTATATTGCACTACATTCCAATCACATACGTTTAATTCCCATACTTTTATAATAGCTACTAAAAAGACTACAATTTTCATATACAAATATATACATTACGAACAGTAACAGCACGTTAATGTCCCACTGCTGGGCTAAGGCCTACTCTCCATTTTGAGGAGAAGGTTTAAGAGGAAGAACTTCAATGACATTAGACACATGCAGGTTTTCTCACGATGTTTTCCTTCATCGTCAAGCACGAGATGAATTATAAACACAAATTAAGCACATGAAAATTCAGTGGTGCTTGTCTAGTTGTGAACCCACGATCATCGGTTATGATTCACGCGTTCTAACCACTAGGCCATCTCGACTCTATATGTATACACATATATACATATCATATATTATGATATAGATTAATAATTAATTATTTTTAATGTCTACCTGAGTTCGGCCCACGCCCACGCCCCCAATAACCGAAACCGATACAAAACCCAAACAGAATTTCTGCTAATTATTAAGGATATAATGGCCACTTAATTTATGGTTACGGCCCTTGAGGTATGGCCTTTTAATGGCCTGTCATTCGCCACAAATGACCATTGTTGGGAGCGATTGTTTTGTTGTAATTTAAATTTAAAAGGTTTACTTTACAGCCAGACACGCTTAGTAGATGTATTGTTTTGGTTTTATATAGTTGTTAGCTTAAACTGTTGTGTAGAAGAACAGAAAAACAGTTAAGCGGCGTCGATTACGTTTCGTATTGATTACGATAAAGTGACAATTTGTTAGTCGAATTGGGCCCAAGTTTGATCGCAATCCGTAACAGCTTAATATAGAGATCAGGCAAGACCACTGTTTTACTCGCTTTCCGAGGCATGAAATTGTAAAACAGCTGTTGCTGACTTCATTACACAGAAGGGATAGCTTAAGCTTATATCTATTTTTTTATATGTCTTGTTGATAATTTATTACTCAAAGGTATAATTATTACGGTTTGCACAACCGGATTTTAAAATAGCATCTGATACAGAGAATTTGAAATCAAAAACCTATTTGATCACTTTTATTTGTATGAACCGAGATTCAAACGGAATGTCGTGGTCTACAACCCACCACTAATTCAAGGAATTTTAACACTACAAGAATATCAATTAATATTAGTACAGCTACTTTATTAATAAAATAATAAATAGTTGAAGAATAAATATATAAGCGGAAATTTTCCATACCGAATAATTGTACTACCAACTTTCAAATGTGAAATCATATTTATGAATGTTCCCTATACACGTACAGGACAAAAGTAACTGAGATGTCACATTCATCCAAGTAATATGATATAGCCATATCAAATACCACTTTAACAAGGGTTATTTGAAATATTTTGTAAATAATATAGAAACAAAACTTTCATTGCAAGATTACGGTATTTAAAAAAAATAACTGTAATAAAATTTTCATTGGTTTTTCTTTTATCTTAGGAAGATCTTTTCCTTGTTAATGGATTTTATTTACTGCAGCAGAACACAGTTTAAACATTTATTTAGATGCACAATATGATTTTAGGGATATCAGTTATTTGCTAATGTCATTTGTCAAAAAGATCAGTAAGCTGTATATTTCGTTTCTTTCACTGTGTATTCATATTTGAAATATAAAACAATATATTTTATGATAAATGATAATGTGTCCATCAATAAAAATTATAACTTATTAATATGTAGTAGCTTAACGATAAAGAAAATATACATACGATAGAGTGCAGTGTAACTGAATTCAATAGATCTACAATTTATGATTTAATCAAATAACTACAGCCTACATACTCTGATACTCTGACCACAGGGAGCTGGGAAAAATAAAAAAAAAACTAACACAATACGCCTGTCACGGACAATACCGTAGGCGTCTTTTAGTCATAATACAATACACGTAAGATTCACTGCATTATAAACCTAATTTCTTACCTTATAAGAGACATTGTCCACGTGTAAGGAAATTGCATAATTATGTCCAATTATATTCAAATATATGCCTTATTTCGAAACAAAATAGAAACTATATTTGCTTAATAGTAAATTGTTAAGCAAAGATAGATATCAAAGAAGTTCCCTTTTAGAATGAAGACATCAAGACACGGTGATAACTTATTCAAATGGCGTAACTTGATACCTTGGTGTGTACGTGGCTTTACCGTCAGATATCTTGTCAGATTTGGGTGTTTTATCTGTGGTTATGGTGGGTAAAGATGGCGCTCGTTCTGATTTATGAACGATTTTTTTTCTGTGTAATTGTTTGACGCTCTGTGGCGTAAAATATTTATTGAAATGTCATACTCAAATTATATTTAAACGAAAAGTCATATTTATTAAACCTCTTATAATAACTTTATTATAATAACAACGTATTCAATCAATGTTAATTTAAATTAACATAAATAACTATAGAAATACTTTATTGTACTGGCGACAGAGCTATCTGCGAGGCATTGGTTTGGAACAACCCACTCATTAGTTTTTCAAGCTCAAGTAAGCCAGTGTATTTGCAGGTACAAAGGATATACAATCTTATGACGCATAATTGGCCATGTTTTGTGAATGCGAAGAACAAATACAGTAACAATACCTATTGGGAGATACCACTTTCCATCAGGTCGCTTTTGTTAATATGCATTTTTGCTATGAATGTTTATTTTATATTAATAATAATAATAATGTCCTCCAGACCGATTTCGGCCACGGCGGCCAATCTCCAGAGAGATTAGCCAACTACGCAGGAGATTTTATAGTGCACAAGTGTGTGCGCAAACACATATTTTATATTATCAATGAATATATTATATAATATAGAATTGAAGCTCATGTTCAAAGTATAACATTTTATGTCCAATATTATATAAATGATAAAAATCAAGGAGTTAGTATTCATTAATTTTTAATGCTTCTTCTCTCAACTTTGTACAGGTAAAATTCAAACATAGTTACCACTCCTATTTCTTCTCTTAAATTTCAAATTTCCAAAAATCTAAGCGTATGCTTACAATTTAAAATAAATGTTTATTCCAAATTTCAGCTCTATAGACTAGGGCGTTGATAGTCAGTCAGGACATTCGATTTTATAAGTATAGATGTATAGTTTACGCCCGTGGCTTTGCCCCTTTATGAGCGGAGGTGGTTGAAACCAGATGGGCTTGCACAAACCCCTACCACCAAGTAAAAAAATTATAGGGCTTATAACATCTTGCAACGACCTTAATTTGAGCGGAGCGTTTCATAAATGTCAACTTATATGGTATTCTTTATATATTCATCGTGTCTTGGAAATAGACGTAAATCCACAAATATATATATATTATTGTAATATGTAATTAAAAATCAAATATATTGATAATATATTTTTTTATATAAAAATTGATGCTGGTGCGTCAAATCAAATAAAGTACAGCTACCATCAGTTTCGAATTTAGATCCTATAAAGAAGAATCAGTAGTTCCTCTTTTCACCAGATTTTTATTTTTGCCAATGCTTGAACGAAATCAATATCATAATCAACAAATAAACATCTGCTTGAGATAATATTGTAATAATATCCTCTGACATTATTCACACACGGCCATCTGATCCAAAACTAAGCAGAGCTTGTACTATGGACACCAGACAACTGATATACTACTTTTCTTTTGTAAATACATACTTATATAGATAATTACACCCAGACTCAGGACAAACAGACATGTTCATGCACACAAATGTCTGTCCTGGGTGGGAATCGAACCTACAACCTTCGGCGTGAATGGCAAGTATCAACCAACCACGCCAACCGGCCCTTCAAACGTTAATAATCTAAGCGGCGACCGCGTAAAAGAGTGGTAATAAAATATAAGTGTAAAATACACTCTTATTTATAATGAATAAAATAATATAGGTAATGAAAAGTCAAATGTCATAATTTTAATAGACTAAAATTTAAAAAATATAAAAGAAATTAGTTAAGTTACAGACCGCCAGGCCAATTGCTTATTATTTATCTAACATCCAAAGGGTAAATAGAGTGTATTTTTGTACTTATATTTTATGACCAACCTTTTATGTTTAGACTATAAATAGATTCTGACACCAATTGAAGGATTACAACCAAAGTTGGAAAACTTATAATTCCATCATTATTTATACCGATCAGTTGATTTCTGTGACAATTGGTACTAGCGGTTTAACCGCAGCTTCGCTTACGTCATAATTCATAATTGCTAAATACCTATTTCCATTGAGGACAGGATAAAAAAAATGGAGAATTTTCATACAAACTATCGGAACATATTATTAGGAGTTAAATTTTCAAAAATCCTGGAAAAAACTGCAGATCGAGGAAGGTGGTAACTGAATGGCGTCCATAAATGGATAGCGAAACCCTGACCGTCCAGCGTTTATATAGGTTGATGACAGAAGTCTGGTTAAGGCGTAGGACCTTGAGGAATGGTGCAGGTAGGTCTATATCCAGTAGTGCGTGGAGTCTGACTGGATAATGATGATGAGATAGGTTGAAAACACGGGCTCACTGTCGCCACCAGAACTTTATTGAAGTATTAACGATATTAAATCATTTATTCATCAAATGTTTTTATAGATTCTAAATATGAACAAAACGCATATGAAAGAAGAGAAACCGGAGACTAATATAATCGTTTATTAAATAAAATCAAATGAAATATGAAAGACGTTATTAAGCAAAACAAGATAACGGCTATAATAATTATTAATTAATGTAAACATATTGTAAGTAATTATTATTAGTATACACATATAAAATTTAATTGAATGAAAATTTTTAACAGTACCGAAAAGAGTTAAAACCTTTTTTGTTCGTATTTTTATTCGGTTAAATTGCCTCGAGGCGTGTGGCTGGCCGGTGGCAATAAAATAAAATATTGAAATAATAAGCCATTCATGCGGCCTTATGGCCACAATTTCGTTTGAATGTGACATTTCTATGAAAATTAGAATAAATTAGATGTATGGATAGGATGGAGCCCCGCTGTTTTATGTTACACTATTGTATGGTAGCAAACGGCTACCTTACTTAGAGTGTAGACTGCGCAGACGCAAGACAAAACTCTTTTCGAAATAACCGTTCCTTATTTTGCCAATGTTTTTTGATATACGGTTATGTCCCTTGTGTCTATAATTACGCCCTACCTCATCCTTCAAACCGGAATATAACAATACTAAGTAATACTGTTTGGTGGTAGAATATATGTGAGTGGACTGCCTCGTTGGTCTAGCGGCTTGATGTAAGGCCGCAGACCCGGAGATCCTGGGTTTAATTCCCAGGTCGGGCCAATAAATAGTTATTGGGTTTTTCTGTCAGAAAATTCTCAGTAGCACCCCGGAGTCTGGAAGTTGGAAGTGCGTACACTCCCGTGCCTAGAAAAGCACGTAAAGCCGTCCTGCGCCTGAACTCTTTTCGGTCGTGTCTGATTGCCGTCCCGTCGGATTATGAGAGTTAGGGAATAGAGAGTGTGTTTGCGCACACACTTTTGCATTATAATATCGCCTGCGTAGTTGGCTAATCTCTACTACCGAGCCATATAAATGCAGAAAAAGATTTAGTTATAACTCAGACCGGCAATTACACGAGCAGAGAGAGCTCTGGTCGTGTAAAAGCCGGTCTGTTTGTTTTTAATAAAAACAAACTGTCCAATTTCGTAGTGCTTTACCGTAGAAACGATCTTAAACACGATAGTGAAACTACAGTATGTATAGCAATTATATAACATATCGCCGTAATTCGATTTTTAACACTCCATGAGTGAGAACCATACGAAATTCTGACGTAATAACAATGCGTATATATTTATTTATGGTTATTATTATTTTTGAAACTAAATGATTTGCGTAAAAGAAAAAAAAAAGCGGACGTTAAAACCTTTATGTCAGGTCTAAAGATAATAAAAGTATTAAAAAAAAACAGAAATCAACGCCACCAAGTCTGCGCTATCCGCGTATAATTTAAAAAACTAAATAAGATGTTCAATGTAGGCTCTTAATATAATTTATTAGTAATTTTTGCGCTTCTATAAGTAAACTGTTCCCTTAGATCGATATAGTTATACGTTTAAATTTGAAATTTATAAACCAGATGTTTTGACTTCCGTAATCAATGAAAATATTAAGCTGTTTAAATAAAAATGTCACTATTGAAATGTAATGTACTCGTGATATCATAGGTATCGTTGCGACAGCTAATTAAGTGTATGTATATATATATGGGAAAATGCTGCTAGCATTCTTGCCAGCATTCCACGTGGTCACGATTTGTAGCAGCCATTTTTAATGTTAATTCGTATAGGTATATTTAAGGCTTTAATGTTTTCAATTTTAATATTTTATTTTGGATAATATCGCCATCCAAAAGGTTGACGTGTGTTATTGTACCCATGAGACTGCAATCCTTCTCTGAGCCGCTAGACTCTTTGGAATAAGTATGTATATTAAATATAGTGTAAACAGTTTCATCAAAAATATTACACCCCGTTTTATTGCCTCTACTGGTGACAGGAGGGCTGGTTCATTTTTCGCCCAGAGGATCGGAATTGCGATTCAAACGGGAAACGCTGCTAGCACTCTTGCCACCATTCCATGCGGTCACGATTTGTACAGTAACTATTTTTAATTTTTATTTGTACTTATTTAACGCTTTAATATGATTAATAAACTTAATAAGTGTATATATTTCTCATAACATTCCCTCATGAAATACATGTATTACTTATATACACTTTGTATATATTGATTATATCATTGAATTTTTTTAGTATTAAATAATTAATATATGTTATTTTTTTATTTTTTCCTGACCTACTCCGGCCGAAGAATAACGAGGTGGAAGATTTTGAGCCCTGTCGATGTTCTCCCTCGCCGTAGTACGGTGAATGGGGGGTTTTAGATACCCTAACACACCCAGACGATCACCCCGTGATAGCATCATTATTAGCACTTTGTGGTAGGAATGGCATTCAGCCAGGAGTTCTTTAGACCGTAACGCAACATTACAATTAAGTTCAACCTTCAAATTTCATTACATGTTAAACATGAAAAAAAATGTATTAAAAAAACAACAAAAGGTGATTGATATAACTAACAGATGTTAACGAAGTAAGTTGCAAATGTCACAACCTCTATTTCGATGTTTTGCACGAGTCACTTCATAAAAAAAAAACAACGACCACAGATAACTAATGTAATTAATATCGAATAGACCGTGAAATTCTCATAACACAGCATTGTTGTGAATTTCACGGACAATTAAATGGTTAAACAGAATTCGTTAAATGTATTTTGCTAGTCATATTTAAAAGCACCTGGAATAGAAAAAGGGTCAGTATAATAAATTAAATCTATGGTGTGACAATGGAATGTCACAAAAAACTATGATATAAGTGTATTAATATATTAATAGATTAATATACTAGCGGCCCCGAACATTGTGAATCGCGACTAATGTGAAGTTGTGTCGCAATCGGGGGCAACTTCAGGTCGGTTAGAAGTTCACTGATATTGGCGGGAAATGGTTTTAACATTGCTTATAATTAATTTTATTCTAAATATAATTATGTTACTATATATATTTATTTACTGAACGCTCTAAAGTCCAAATACTGTGAAGTTGTTGTGGAGAAAGCAACTTCAGATTGGTTAAATGGTCATAATTATAAGTTATAAGTTAACATTTGATTTTGTCTGTCAACGGTGTTGCTATTGTATTAATTGATTTTATTCCAAGTCTTGGTGTTGATGTTTAATTTACTTATTCTAAAAATTTTCCTTTAAATATTAATACTGACATTGGACAACAAGTCAACAAAATAAGGGGAAGGTTCATGCTTAATTGATTGTTTACTTAATTAATTTCGAACAATTAATACGTATCGCAAACAATATATACGATGGTAACTATAGCAGTATTAAGCTGTGTCGTAGTTACTAACGGCCTCCAATTCGACAACACATTTATTTATTATTTGTTCTATGTAAACATTAACAAATACAATATAATATAACAAAAATATAAAATTGACAAATATATTTATTTTAAACTGCTTATAATGATAATTCTTATAGTATAACATAATTTTTAATGTTTTATAAAGTACAAGGAAATCAGTTTCATAAAATTATAGATCAATTAACTAAATTCACTAAATTAAAAAAACCGGTTTGATATTCCCTTTATATATACATACAAATAAAAAGATATAGTATATAAATAGCATAAAAAATCTTAATTTTCTACACTACCCATTATTTTATTAAAGAAATACCGTCCTTAGTCACATCACAGTTTTCTTCGCCAGCCAAACGGTGATACAAATTTAAAAAAAAAAAAAACATTAAATATCACAGCATTATTTGGCAAATGTATTTGTATAAAGCAGATGTTATATTTTTTGCTCGTCGGCATCAATTTCGTCTAACAATCCTTGAAGTGACTCCAATTATACGCCTATTGTGTCTTTGTGGGCTACGGTCAGTTACAAAGCCGTGAATTGGATGAAATCGATACTTGAAAGGGCTTTGACAATAGTAATACAATGCAACAATTGTGTGATGCAAAATTGAATGTAGAACTATATCGAAATAGTGTTCAGTGCTTTGTGTTTTCAAATGCATTTATTGCATTTTAATTTAATGAGCGTATAATTCTTGACGTCCTTCTTTTTAGTAAGTAGTCATAAGTAACAGCCTGTAAGTATGCTGCTTCCCCTAAAATAAGCCTGTAAGTCCCCCTGCTGGGTTAAAACCCCCCTATTGAGGAAATTTGTGGTTACACATGTAGAAAATCAGTGAACTTAGGCACATGCAGGTTTCCTCACGATGTTGTCCATCACACTTAATGAATTATTATTATAAACACAAAATAAAAAGGTTGTATATTTAGACACTAGGCTTGAACTCCAAGTTGGATTAAAAAAGATAGCCGTCCCATCGGATTATGAGAGTTTGAGAGATTTTTTTTAACGTGTCAATTTCTGTACATCGTAATTTCAATGTAAAATTTACATTGCTTTTTAAAACATGAATCTAACTTTATCTTTTTCAAATTAAACTGGAATTGATATTTTTTCTTAATAAGTAAAAAAAAACGATCTAACATATTGAACACAATTATTAAAAAAATAAGGAATGACAATTTTTAAGTACAATTAATGTCCCACATAAAGAAAGCTTTTAAAATAAATATAAAATAATATTACCTATTGTTACGCGACGGTGTGACAGCTTACCGTCCGTTACCAAATGTTTGTCTTTAATCACACCGTGACAGAACGATTTCACGATTGCGAACACATTTGACGGCTTTTAAGGGATCCGTTTGTCAATGCCGATTATTTTTTCATGCTATAACCGTGACAAAGGACGTTAATTTGAAATCCTTAGCATAGTTTTCAGAATAATTTTTTTATCGCTAAACCGGTCTAAATATTTCGCCCGTGAATCTAATATTTAAAACGTTGGATATCTTATCAAAATCGTTTACGTGACCAGTTAATAAATATATTTAGCTTCGTTACTTACCGAGCAAACGTATACGGCTACTGTTTCAAGTTAAGATTAATCTTGTTAATATTTAGTAAGACAAAGCGTTCTTTTTTTGTTTTTCCAGTTTCTTGATAAACGAAGTATTATAAAGATACTAGAAGATTTAAATAGGTTTTATGTTACATTTTAAAAGTTATATCTTACTTTGTTTACGCCGAGTACCTGTGACAGCATTTAAACTTCGAACTGTTGGATAGAAGATTATTTTAAGACAGTTTAAGCACAATATACCACAGCTGTTCAGCGGCTGAAATACATCCGATAAATGCAGGTTACCTCACGATGTTTTCGTTCACCGACGAGTATGAAATTAATTTTTAATTAAGTATATAGAAAACAGTGGGGGTTAGATGTTAAGTGCTCACCACCATTGGCGATGTAAGAAGTAATACAGTTCCTTACATCGTAAATGCGCCACGAAGATGTTATGTCCTCATCATCCTTCAGACCGGAACGTAACAATACTAAGTATTGGCGATTAATGAGTGGGTGGTACCTACCCAGACGGGCTTGGACAAACCCGTACCATATATGAATGTGCAAAATAGGTAATATTAATAATAATATTGCGTACATGAAATTAAAATAAATATGGAAAATTTTGCATTGCTGGAATGCTAATGTTGTCTTTCATAAATAAATGTTTTAATTGGTTTATTTTTGATATTTTTTTTCTCTGGGGCCGCGATAGATTTGGGGCACTAGGGCCATCATATTGTCCTATAGTAGCTTCGCCACTGATAATAATTTAGCGGTCTTGTTACCATGGCTGAACCAGCATTTGAGACATCTCGATTTAAGCCACAATTATTTTTAAAAAAAAACATACGTACAAAACTACCGTATGTTAAATACCTTATAGCCGTTTCATGAACTAGTTTTTCCTAAGAACACAAAATACTTAGCAAGACAATATCGCCATAAACCCATTTACCATCTCGCGAAGATTACGGAGAATACGAAACGTCACTCGTAATAACGCGACCCGTTTTAGAACATCACATTTTCCACAAAAAAAATATATATTTTAGTACGTGTTTAAAGAGATTTTCCCCTGTGAATTGACAATTGTTGGATAAAAAACCTTAGATTTGAAACGCTAATAGCGTAAGGCTTGTTGTACGTTAGAAATGCAACGCAAAATATGTTACGGAATATTAATGTTTATATGTTGGTGATAGGGGTTATATTTGTGTTTGTTTTTTGTTTGTTTTTGGGAGGTTTTTTGTGGCAACGTTTACGGATACAAGGAATTAGATAAGGAAATGTGGACGGGTTAATGCTTTGTGTTCAAAATGAGTATGGCTTTTGACCCGGTAGCTGGCAACATTGTCTCAGAACATAATGACATACAATGATTTCTAGCTTAGATTATTAAATGTACTATAAAATAGGTTTATTGACACTTTACGGTCGTATTTTAAATTTTATTATATACTTTTTAGTTTGAAAACTTTTTTTATGGCTTAACAGATTTTTTTTCTATTTTTTTTTTAACGGACATGACTATGGCAATCGTTTTATTATAATATATTATGTATATAACAAGACTATCTAATTGTAGAGTTAGATATTATTTACATGTACATTATTTTTTGTTGATTTTAAATAATGTATAACTTATCAATATATTAAGTTTATTTATTTACATCACATACTTGATAGAGCTTTGTGTGAGTCCATCTACATAGGTACCACCGACGCATATATAATATTGTGGTGTTCCGGTGAGTGAGCCAGTGTAACTGCAGACAGAAGTAATATGGTATCTTAGCTCTCAAGATTGGTTAATATTTCTTACAATGCCAGTTTATGCGTGATGGTGACTACTTACAGTCAGGTGGCCTACATATCAGTCTACTTATAACAATAATAAAAAAAAAAACATCTCATTAAAACGACGATACTTGCAATAACTAGATGGTTAATAATAAATTATAAATTACAAAAACACAAAAGAAATAAACAAAAAAAATCATTAAATCATTATATAAATAAATAAATAAATTACACAATAATTAAAGCCTAAAAAGTCCCACAGTTATTGTAATAATTACTAAAACAACTAAATTAAATAGTCATTTTAAAAAAACGAAATGAATGAGAAGAACCGGCAAGAACACTTCTGAGTTTCTCACCGTTTCTTACAATTAATTAATAATGTCACCATCTTGAATAGATTAAATAAGACTGTATTAGAAAGATTTGTTTTTTAAATTGACAGATGCCATTATTACCAGCCAGCGCTTTTTTTTGTAATGTAGTTAATATACATGTAAAGAACATCTTTATATGCGAACGCTTTTCTTAAGTCCGTATTGAATTACTACTGACAGCTGTAAAATGAAAAAAAAAAAGAATAAACTTTTTAATTTTAAAATGAACGACGAATAAGATAAAAATGTGAAAAGCCATATTAAATATTGTTTTTGTGTTTTTTTATGTGATTTTTTTATACGTTATTTTTTATTACGTTTTTAACAAATTATCTAATTTTTACATAAATTTTGTAAATGTTATTTTTGAGAAAAATGCAAGTAAAGCTTTATTTATTATATGGTGAATAAAAGGAAAGAAATAAACAGACATTATTATATACACACATAATATAATAGTCAATTTAATTATCATTTGATTCAACAGTGACTCTTTCTAACAAAACATTTATACCGGTTTCTTAAAACTTTAAGCGTTAAATATTTGTCGAATTGCGTTCATTTTGTATTCTATTCGTTGTTTTCTGAGCGATTCCGGCTAATTTTCACCGATCTATTAGTTTACAAGCGATTTAAAGACCACTGTGGCTATTAAGTTCAAAAATAATTCAAATATCCTTCGAAATCTGCCATTTTAACGTACATAACACTTGTTTTAATCATACATAATATTTTTATTATTAAAATGGCTGATCGCAATAGTGATATTAATTTAAAGAGAAACAGTTATTTTGATATCACAGTCGGACACTTTAATGATTTTTTGTATATATTAATGAGTGTCCTTTCCTTAGTTTAATTGATACCGAGGTCTCGGGTTCAAGTCCCAGTTATGTAAAGTAATAACAAATGTCCCATTGCTGAGGAAAGGAATCCTCTTCTTTTTAAGATCAGGAGCTTATTCCACCATGCTGCTTCAATATTGGCGGGATTTAATTATTTGATTTGATATCACATTTAATCCGACAAAGGTTATCAAGTGAAATCCTTTAGTTTCGGGTTCAAGTCCACACTCTACGCGGTCACAATGAGTGCTAGAACAAACAAATTCATTCAAATATTTCAAACACCCAAATTGTACGCGGTACTTCCACGAACAATCGCTACATTTAATTGCGTCACTCTAAGCGTGTTATCCTTTGAATTGGTTGCTTAGCCTTGTTACACACTGAAGTATTGATGATTTATAGCATGTGTTTAATTTGGATATCTTTATTTAAGACTTTAAAGCAAATAGTTTTATGTAATTAATTTCGTCGTCGTATATATTATTGTTTCATGTATATGAGTGATGAAAAAGACATATAATTGATTGATTGATTTATATTGCAAGGAATTCAGTAGCTACTCTAATAAATTTGATATTTGGAACAGAAGTTTTCAACTAAACTAAAGTTGTTAACATTGTAGGATTTTTATTCGCACGAAATCAGGACGGGCAGCTATTTCTTTATACAATCTATATTCTGACTTATATAAAAATAAGCGTAATGGTCCATTCTTTTAAAATATCATTTATTTCTTCCTCTAATTATTTCATGGTTAAATATTCTTTATTGAACACAGAAAATATTCTTACCAATATTCGACTGAATATATCAATTACCTGTGGCGGAATATATTTAAAAAAAAGAAAAGCGCGTCATCACCCGCCACAGATGATGAATATTACTTTTTGGCGCGAAGTTTGGGTGCTTCGATCATACAATTACGTTGTCGAAGGTTATTTATCGTTTTAGTTGTTTTTATTAGTATTTAAACTAATAAATGATATTGCTGTTTGTTATTGTAAAGTCAGATACTTACTTGTGTATTCTTTTTTAAAAAGCAATTTTCACTTAATTCTGTAAGAATATATAATATAATCCACACATACATAATGGTCGATTAAAAAAAAAACCAAAGCGTAATATTACATCTGCGCATGCGTCGCACACCTTATCATTGTCATGCGATGCGCACGAGTTTATCGCTTGCCACTAAATTGAAGCGCGTGATTCGAATAGACGAATGTGACAGTTAGCCGTGGTTTACATTGTGACTTATGCACAGATTAATTTTACTGAGAAAGGCGCTAAGATAGACTCGACTTGGTTAGGACGTTGGTTTATAACGGATCACGTTTTGAAGTTTTTTTTTATATTTGCCGGGATGGCAAATGGTAACCTGATGGTTACCTGATGGTAAGTAGTAGTAGTCTAAACGCGACGACGGCCAGTACAGTCAGGAAGAATGTTCTGCACTAGCCGCCACCGCCTTTTTTTTTCTCGCTGGAAAAACACATTTATGTGTTTCCCCCACACGAGGCGGGGGGTATGTGGGACTCGCCGGCGCTGAAGGCGCCGGAATACCCACTAAAAAACCAGCGGTACCCACTCCATCTTGTCGGGGGACGTCACGGGATCGCTTGCGCATACTACCGTGCCGTCCCGACGAGCCGCCACCGCCTTGCCAGCCCGTAATATGCCTCTTCACACCTCGTTTGAAGGAACCAGGTTTGTAAAAGGAGGGGAACACGTAAGCTTGAAAGAAAAAAACATGTAAGAATTGACGCCACAGTTGGCGATGACATCGTGAGCCAGCACGCGTAGACTTATGAAGGAAGTGGGAAGCAGGAATTAGAGATAATAATTCCTCAGAGCACTCGCCGAAGTGAAGCCTATTTGCCGAAATGGGAGTAAAATTTCGAGGTTAAGTTAAAGTTCAACTTTTTTTTATATAATCAGTAGACGGACTGGCAAATGAGCCATGTGATGGTAAGTGGCCATAGACATTGGCGCTGTAACACATATTAATCATTAGATACAACGACAATGCTGTACCAACTTGTTATCAAAGGAGATTAATTAGCCTAAAAGAGGTATTTTTATGTTGTACCTTTCTATAAGTTTATGGTTTGGTAGTTTGATATGACGTCACATGACTTTGACATCGCTAGGCGGCCCGTAGACCATTGCGCTATTACACTTTTAACTGGCTCTATTTTTATCTCGCTCGAAAATCCGTTCACGCATCCGCACCTTCATCGGTACCGTCATAGTATGACGTCACGGAATCATCTACGCATACTATCGTGGAGGGCCCGACCCGGGGTTTGAAACCAGGACCCCAAGATCTGTGGCTTAATGATCTCAGTGTCTCCTTTTTGCCTTGGCAAACGTAGGGTAGGCCGCCCTAAGGCTAGGTGTAGCTGGCAGCGGATGGAGATTGAGAGCTGAGGATCGAGCTCAGTGGCGTGTCATTGGAGAGACCTATGTCCAGCAGTGGACGACGAAGGATTGACGATAATGATGATGATCCCAGTGTATCTTGACATAGTGGGTATATTGTTTATCATATAAAGTGTAAATAAGGAAATAGGCAATCTTTTCAATTTTTTATTTAATTTATTATTAATATTTAAGCAATGATAAAAAGTATTAAGGTATTTAAAAAAACCATGCACATGTACACTACGCCTAAACCTGGCAACACGCTTTAACGAATTTCATTGAGCCAACGAATTTATCGTATCTTGCCATTGGCTGTTTCAATGGAAATATATAAAATAATAACAATACAATTATATTACTACTATCAATTGTATAGAACACTGAAAATAGAAAAAAAATACACAGCATTATAACCTTTATTGCTTAAAAAATAAAACCTCAAAAGGTTTTTGAGTTTGGTCACAAAATGTCCAATGGTTATCGACATCCTGCACATTTTGCTTCTAAATCGTTTCATTTAGACTTTATTGTATGATAATTTGAATATGTTTCGGACAATATATTTATGTACTAAAGGATGTAGGTATTATAATATTTGGAGAAGTGTATAAATGATTATAAAAGACTCCTTACAAATACCTAAATATCCTGTGACGTATCTATACTCTATCCAATTGATTAGATTTACATATTTCATGCGGTTATAAAAAAAAGCCGAGATGGCCCGCAAGCACCACTGAATTTTCATGTGGTTAATTTGTTATTATAATTCATCTCGTGCTTGAATTTGAAGGAAAACATTGTGAGGAAACCTGTGTCGAATTTCACTGACATTCTGCTACATGTGTATTCCACCAACCCGCATAGGAGCAGCGTGTTGCAATAAGCTCCAAACCTTCTCCTCAAAAAGGGAGAGGAGGCCTTAGCCCAGCAGTAGGATATTCACAGGCTGTTAGTATATTCCATGCGATTTACTAATTGTTCCGCTGTATTACGCACTATAAACAGTTCTTGATTAATTTACCTTTATTTATAATACAACACTATTCCACTTAACTAGTTATAACTATTTTGATTTATATTCCATTATTACAAATTGAAAACGCCATTTTTTCACGAATCTATATTAAATATCATAGATTATTCAAGATCTCGTCCAACGAAAATGCTATACATATCTTCCAAATATATTAAGCTAACATTATCGCCGTCATTCCACGCGATCATGATTCGTAAAGTTGCTAATTTCTTATTTTTATTTGTGTATATTTAAGGATGTGTTGTACATATTACATTATATCTTTGCCGCTCTTACAGCTATAGTTGTCGGAGCATAAGGGCTTACTATATTATTGTAATTCAACAATTTAGTTTAAATTTCACAAAAAAATTATATCCCAAATCACTATATATCATAAAACATAAGAAAAGCTGAACTGTCTGTCTGAACTGATAAATCAAAAACCACTGAACAGATTTTCATAGGGTTTTCGCCAATAGATAGAGTGATTTAAGAGGTTTAGGAGCTTGATTCTTTATTATTTTGTGTAAATTGGCTGAAATATAAAAATGATGGTTAAGATGTCGGAAAAAATCAAGCTGACTGGGAGCTTTACCGTCGTACACGGCGTAAACCAATATGAATTACTGTAGGTATTTACGTGTTATGTAGGCCCTTTATATTTTAATGTACCGCGAGCCCTTTCGTGCTGTGCTCCGCTCGTGGCTCGGCGGAGATCTCTTTAAGGGCTGATAGTGATTTCAGCCTCTACACTCTTAACTTACTAATAAATATATTATTTTAAATATCATAAATAGCTTAACTAATAATAAATGAAGTATTCAAAGTATTTTTAGAGGTTTGTCATTCAAATAATATTTGAAATGCAAATTAACTTTTTTTTATAAATCGATAGACATTATAACGTCAAATGATTATAATATTGAAGATTATAATATGGTTAATGGCAAGTAAAAAAAAATGAAACGGTACAATTATAATTCAATTTTGAAAATAGAACTCGGTAAGAACAAAATGTGTTCGTACGTACTGTTTTTGAATTTCTTGGCGAAAAAATCCAATAACTTGATTGACCCATCCCGAGGTTTGAACCTAGAACAACAGCATCCGGCAGCGGATGCTATTGCAAAAGTTATGTTCTATTACAAAATATTTTTTATAGAAGCTAAATCCGCTATTTATAATTTTTTTTTTTATTATACAGAACCCATTTTGGTGTTATTTAACGGTTTTATAATTCGAAATTTTATGAAAAGAGCTATGTAATAGCTATACTTAAAACATATATTAGACTTTTAATGGCCATTAATGGGATGTTGAACTATTAATTATGGAATCGTGTCGGAGTGACAGCTATGTTAAACAATTATGGTTATTTCATTGTAAATATTTGGGTTTCGTATGTTAATGTATTAAGCGTCAATAAGGCAACGTATGACAAGACGCTTAGCTATGTAAATGATACAGGTTTGACTCTTGACTCGTAAAGATTGTCTTCCTTACTTCTCGCATTTACGCATATTATTAATAAGCATTTTTTTTTTGATAGAGGCAGACTCAAACCTTATTGTAAGTGATACCAGCCATGGAAATGGGTACTGTTAGAAATACTAACATTTCCTTACATCGCTATTGTACCGTTTACGGTAGAAATTGTTGTGTGTGTATCCTACCCCGACGGGCTTGCACAAAGGCCTACCCTCAAGTGAATTGGAGTGATAAATATCAATAATTTTTTATGATTTTAATCATATATTGATCACAAATACACTTTCGTTTTATTATTTGAAAATATGGCTAAGATTTCAATAACAGAATGTTAAATTAACATATATTATCTTAGCTTGGGATCAGATGGCCGTGTGTGAATAATGTCCCAGGATTTTATTATTATTATTATTATTATTATTTCAGGGGGGGGGGGGATGTGCACGCTTCAAAACTTTTGAAATTTGTTGAAGTTAGACACATACAGGGTTTCACACGACGTCTTCCCTTACCGCCGAGCACGAGATGAATTATAAACAAAAATTAAGCGTCCATTTGATAATTTGAACTGGCTTGCTTCAAGTCGTTTAACAAAGTAGAAATTGAACACATATTATAATATATTAAGTAACCATAATGGTGACATTTACGATCTTATATATATTAAAGAAATATATGTGACAGTTTAAGTGATTTATTGAGAAATCCACGCCCACGGTGTTTTTTTATGTGGAATTTTCTAGAAACCTTTGCTTAAAATATAAAGTTCAGTAAAAAAAAAGTAACAAGTCACGAGTTTATAAATAGAATAGGCCAAATTTATTAAGTAATTTTATTTCAATTAAAACAGAAGCATGGTTATAAATTACAGTTAAAAAGATTTTTTTATTACGATAAGTAAAGTTATAATTTTTTACCTTTTATAAGATTATAATAATAAAATAACAAACTATTCTAAACAGGACAATCTGTTAATGAGATTAGTCTATTAAAATAATAAAAAATATATAAAAATTGAAGTTATTTTTAACATTTGAAAAAAATATTTTGAAGATATGTAACTTATAAAATTATTATTAATATAATAAATAAATATGCTTAAATTATATTGAACATAATATATGTATATAATGTCACCATTTAAATCCTCTGATTCATCGGGATAAACATTTTACGGTTGTAAAATGACGCCAAAACGTTTATAAATACTGCATAGTATCGGATGACAAAAACGAAGATGTAAGAAGAAACTTATTTATTTATTTATAACATTCGCAAAATTGAATACAATAAATATGGTTTTGTTTTTTTTTTATAGAATAGGAAGGTGGACGAGCATATGGGCCACCCGATGGTAAGTGGTCACCAAACGCCCTTGGACATTGGCATTGTAATAAATGTCAACCATCGCTTATAGCCAATGCGCCACCAACCTTGGGAACTAAGATTTTATGTCCCTTGTGCCTGTAATTACACTGGCTCACTCACCCTTCAAACCGGAACACAACAATATCAAGTATAGCTGTTTTGCGGTAGAATATCTGATGAGTGGGTGGTACCTACCCAGACGAGCTTGCACAAAGCCCTACCACCAATAACAAAGCCCTACCACCAGTAAAAGCCCTACCACCAGTATAAAGTATGGTGATACATACATTGTATATACTATATGCAGTTGACTGCCTCGTAGGTCTAGTGGTTAGATAAAAGACCGCAGATCCCGAGGTCCTGTGTTCGAACCTCAGGTCAGGCCGATATCAAGTTTTTTGAATTTGAAGATTATTAGTAGCACCACGGAGTCTGGAAGTTGGAAGTGTGTACACTCTCGTGCATCGGAAAGTACGAAAAGCCGTTGGTCCTGCGTCTGAACTCTTTCCAGTCGTGTCGAATTGCCGTTCCATCGGATTATGAGAATGAGGATATAGAGTTGTTGCGCGCCTGTGTTTGCGCACACACTTGTGAATTATAATATGTCCTGCACTCTTGGCTAATTTCTTGAGATTCGACGCCATAACCGAAATCGGTCAAAGGAGAACATCATCACTACATGGAAACAAAATATACAAGATATTATATTATTATTATTATATAAATAAAAATAAATATTTTTAATAATGTTAACAAATAATATATAAATATTGCTATATGTATTTAATTGCTATATGTGTGTTGATGTTATATGATGTTGGTTTGTCTGTTTGAGATTAAAATACACCGTTTGACTGATCGCCGTGAATATTTTTCATGAAGGTTTCATATACGGACACTACAAGCTGGCGAATTTGAGGGCGAAAACTAGTTCAATATATAGGAATTTATGATTGTCAGTATTGACTGGAGTTATATTATTTTTTTATTCTTTTTTTCGCTGGAAAAACGCATTTACGCGTTTCCCCCACATGAAGTGTGGGGGTACCGCGAATGCGCCGGAATACCTACTAAAAACCACACACCGTCTTTTCGGGGGATGCCACGGGATCGCTTGCGCATACTATGTTGACATCCCGACGGTAGGCCTGCCTCTGCAAGCCTCCAAATTCTAAGGGGTTCTCGGGGTACAGACACCCCCTAGCCCCGGCGACACTTACGGAGTTATATTATAAGTCAACCCCTGCACTGCAGTTCCTACGTTTTTTTTTTTATTTAGCAGGTAGGTATATATATTAATGATCAATTTATTCTGTTCTGTTTAGTTTTTTTGTATTATATATTAATTTTATCTATTTATTGTATTGAGTAATTAAAATTACAACTAAAATTCTATCTTTGGCAGATCAATGACAATTGCAATTCGATCAGGTGGTCCATTTATTCGTATGCATTTATAAAAAAAATACAATAATAAAACGAGCTTTCACACATCCGCATTTCCTAACAATGTTGAACAATCACCGTTGCGCCTACGCAGACTTGTTAAGGCGAGACGATCACTGAAAATTAAACCTTAAATAAACATAGTTTAGGTTGATAATACTTTACACAGACCTTACGTGATTTAGTATAATCGATTTATAGTGATAAATGATAGACCGTAGCCACTTATTCACTATATCAGATTAAATGTAACATTTATATTATAATACAGGACACACGCTAATAAAATATCATTAATATACAATATATGCAAGCATATAATAAATCTACGCTAACGGCCTATTTGTGAAAGATTAAAACGTATCATTTTACATATCCGAATCTGATGATGAAAATAAAAATATTTCCCCTGAACCGTACTTCATATTCCTTATCGTTGTTGGAGGCAACTTAACAAGTCAAAACCTTTGGCTTTTGACAATAGTACTTTTGACTGAAATAACAGTCAACTGTGGGTTTGCCCAATGGAAGCGGTTAAAACTAGTTTAGACTAGCTGATCCAGCCAAAAGAAATTTTAAGTCATGATATTTGCCGTCACGACACGAGTCGGTCTCACCCCAAGATAGGCTAAATAGATAGGCCCTAATAGATAAATTACATAAAAAACGTTAATAATGTTGAAAAGTGGCGTTATTGCTTTCAATCTCTTATAAAGTAATTACTTTTATAAGTGTATCTTAGTTCCCATAATTGGCGGCGCATTGAAGGTGTATGAAATTGCTTACGTTTCTTACAGTACCTATCTATGGGCGGTGGTAGCTACTATTTTATGTGATGAATAATAATAAATAAATAAAATGATGTATATTAGACTAAATATATATATATTTATAATATTTTAATTTTTAATAGATATTCGACAATTTTAACATTAGATACGTAGTAACAGGACGTTAGGTTTGAAATACCAATACCTCAGTCATATAACAATTTTGTGAGCCACACCGGAAGTAGTAGGAATATCTGTTATGTTGGCTTTCTTTACGAAACAAATATATTTCATTATGCAACAAAACGATATAAAATATATAATTAAAAATGCTAAAATTAGACGGCACTTTAATATAATATCTTTTTAATTAATATATAAACTGCAAAAGAATCCCTTAAAAATAAAGAAATCCCTTTTTTTAAAAATTACAAATTGACAAATAGTGAAATATTAAACCACTACGGGTTTCAAGCAATTTAAATTGCTATTAATTAAGAACAGAAGAGCTGTTCTGTAAAGGTGGTCTCTCACGGTGCGTGATATTAAGGACGGACCCTCACCAGCCCGCACCAACGCACCGAGGGAAGAAAATCGTCTGTGGAAGCGTAGGCAAATCCGTAATCCACCACAAGTCAGTAACTTCAAAGGTGCGTTGCGAATTTGTAATTTGTAATTTTGGAATGTCTAAAAGCCTTAATGCGGTGCGTAGCTGTCCGTGTTTGTCGGCCATATAGGAATAATCCGCAGAATCTCGCACCGTGGGAAGCTTAGGAATAAAGTCGAAAGTGTGATAAAATTTTTGATAAGTATATTCTGATATGCGACAATCTGACTAATATGATTAATGTACTGTGTTTATATAACTGGACTCCTAAACGGCTGGACCGATTTGGATGTTTCTTTGTGCTTTTTTTGGGTGAGTCACTAGATGTTTCATATTGGACCCGGCAGGTGGCGCTGGGGTTAGGTACTAATTTTTTTTTAAGTATATCTTGTTTCACCTGTACGGAATAGTGACGGACAACTTATTAAAATCATAACATTTAAAAGATACACACACGTCACAACTCGAATTTCTCAACTTTCGAAGTAATTTCTTACAATGTGCCAAGATTTTTTTTTACTTATTCGATAGCGTTATGTTAACAACGTTTTGTATGGATTTCTGATTATTGTCACTAGACGGCGCTGTTTTCATCTATCAAACGAATATCACTGTCATAATAATCGTATTTTTTTTATCAATCAGCTTTTATTGATAATATTGCTAATGTATCTTCTATGTAATAATATAAGCTTAATACAGATGTTATATAAAGTACGACATACACGCACGCATAAGTCTCGGCCAATTATCACACGAACAAACAACACTGGACGCGCTACACTGTGGGCCTTTCTTGTTCTTTATAGCTAAGTTTGTGTGGATTTATTTTATAAGCTTAAATTATATCGTGACAAATACGATGACTTTCAAATTATGCTGAGGTTAGAATAAAGTTATAATAATATAATAATAATATCCTGGGACATTATTCAAACACGGTCATCTGATCGCAAATTAAGCAAAGCTCGTACAACGGAAACCAGACAACTGATATACTACATATACTACTTTTCTTTTGTAAATACATATTTATATAGATAATTAAACCCAGACTCAGGACAAACAGACATGTTCATGCATAAAAATTTCTGTCCAAGGTGGGAGCCCACTACCTTCGGCGTGAAAGGCAAGTATCTATCAACCACGCCAATCGGTACCACTAAAATTATTTACAATTTAGATAACAGTCGATATTAAATTTTATATGTACGGTTTGCAAGCTCTAGGTACTCTTTACTCGTATTATTGTTTCGGTTTGAAGCATTAGTCAGTATAATGCAGATTTTCATTTGAGGCATGAGCGTTTCCTCACGTTTTCCTTCACCGCCCAAATAAAGCACATAAAAATTGCCGATTGTGTATGATTAACGTCTTCTAATCCATATATCTCCTCAGCTACAGTAAAATGTCCTCATTTAATCTTAAATACAAACTGGAACAGAAATAACTTTTATTTGAAGGTATAATATTCTTAAAGGCCTACATGGCCCAAACCCGGGCAAGCACCACTGAATTTTCATGTGCTTAATTTGTGATTATAATTCATCTCGTGCTTGACGGTGAAGGAAAATATAAGGAAATCTGCATGTGTCTAATTTCACTGAAATTCTGCCACATGTGTATTCCACCAACCCGAACTGGAGCTGCGTGATGAAATAAGCTCCAAACCTTCTTTTCAAAAAGGGAGAGGAAGTCTTCAACCCAGCAGTGGGACATTCACAGGCTGTTACGGATGGACGAAATATTCTTATGACTTGAGAGTAAAGACAGTGGCCCTATGTACCTTTTCGTACTACAAATCAAATATATATTTCTTTTATAATTTTGTTAATTTTAATCAGTAAGTTACAAAAGTCATTTCCATACTAAGTATCCTCGACAGACAAACAGACATTTATATTAAGCAGAATAACTTATCTCGGTTATCATAATCTAACAAAAGATCACAATAGAGTGTTATAGCATCATCAATATATTACCGTGTAGTGGGATTGACGATCCTTGGTACTTTGAATTTTTAATATCTTTTTTAGGTAACGATTTTGTGATGAGATTATCGAATTTGAGTGTGCGTTTTCATATGTAAGGTTTGTTTAAAACGTTGCTGATATCATTTAGCTGAGTGCATTTTAATATAAGACTATTATATGTTAGTGTTCGCCCATTGGTCGAATTAATATTAAAAAATATCATTATTAAAAATTTGAGAAATACATATATATAAATTTGCATGGTATGAACATTATTTTGACACTAATGCTCGTAACCAAACAAATAAAAAAACAGAGAAGAAAAAGATATTATAATGTTTTGTCTTACTCTTTTTATATAAAAATTATTAATAACTAAAATTAATGGTTTAGTAGTTTCGTGTTATATTAACTTATCAAGTTTTTAGATAACGATTAATTTTAGAGAAATAAACCCAAAAAATGAAAATTACATCGATTTTTATCCACTAATATTATATAAAGCATAAATAAACAGCCATACATATGCCAATTAAAAGCCAAAACAAGTATCAAAAGGGCATATCCAACAACAGCCCAGTTCCACGGAGGTGTGAGCCGTGAATTACAGTCCCAGCGGGTAGTTCCACGAAACGATGCCCCGATACTTTGGTACCTAATGCTTCGGAACAGGGAACAGGGCTATTTGATTGATCGTTGGCAAGGCGACCGTGTGCATAGTTAGTACGAGATGCGCACACGGCTCCTCTGGATAATGGAGACGATCTTTCACTACTCAAGATATGTAATATATTTATATAAGTATATTTCATATATAAAGAATATTACAAGAGTAAATTAAAACTAAAATAAAATAAAAACATACAAAAACAAACAAATTTATAAAAAAACATGCTGTGTTAAATATTGTCCTGTGGCATTGTACCCAAGATGCTGGCACTATTGCCTCTGCACCGCTAGAATCAGCCTTTGGGCTAAGTGATCCTATGAGTGAGTGTACAATCTTAATATATAAGTATGAAACTTATTAATAAGTATGTATATTTTTAAATACATATAAGGTTAATCATTTCAGCTATGTACAATATTTTTTATAGTATACAAAATTTAAAAAAATAAAATCGTTCTGATCAGGACAGGACAATCTCTTAGATGGCGTGTTTTTGCTATAAATTTGTAATGTGTGTTTTGTTTTTATTTTTATTTTTAAATAGAATAATCAATGGCTATTTTTAAGAAATTTCCAAAACTCCTATGTACTCCAATTAAGCTTAAAGCTCGTGTTAGGAGAGGGGATAATAACGCAAGGAATCAGGATCGAACCTGCAACTGTCACAACCTACAACGTTGCTGTATGAAATATATATTTTTAAAGTAATTAAATTTTTTGCAGCTAAAAAGAAATATCACTTTGCTTTAGTATTAGCTTTACCCAAAAGCTAATATCGAAATGCAACCCCTGTTTCTTTCCGCATTATCCTGTAGTTAGTTAATATATTTTGGTCATCTTTTGAGTACCATTGCCATCCAGTTTAATTGAATAATTTACAATAAAATGTTTCGACAAAGCGTGACAGGAGCGAAACATACATAACATAATCACAGACAGACACTTGGATTTTATTTATTTGTATAGATACAACACTATTTCACTTTACTAGTAACATTCACTTTAATTTTACTACAAAAGTCATTCGAAACGTCATTTTTTCACCAATAATTCACGTCAATTTGATAATAAAGTTTTTTATTTCATTTTACACCGTCTATAATTGGAACAATTATCTAGAACGTTCCATAGATTACAATTTTTTTTATAGATTAACGATAATTTAAACAAACGCAATTTCACTTTCATGTATATCAATCACAGCCAATTCTAGTGTCTAGTATAATATTCTTGATATTTATTTCTAGGAACGATAATGATTGATGATTATCGAGATTGATGGTGTGAAATGTGTTTATATATACTGTGGCGCACCATTCCTGACAGATCCGTTAAGTCGACAACCCAGAACGATGTACGCATATTATCTGTACTTACTTAGCTGCCTTGGTTGGAGTCAAACAGTGGACTCATGTTCGTAGTTATGGTTCTAGATTCAAATCATTGGGAAATTATTAAAAAACTTCATTTTTATTGAGTCTTTTCCGGTTGTAACAAATTTATCGTTAGAGACTGAGCATAATACAGCGTATTACTGTTTGCCAGTGGAATAAATGGTGAATCGTGGTCGTCATCCAAAGTTCAATGCCCTATTTGTTTCTGTGTGTTGCTGTGATTATGAGAGTGAGAGAATAGAGATTGTGTTTGCCCTTTGTCACCTTATTTATATTATAAATGCGAATGTTTGGATGTCTGTAAAGCGATTATGCTTGAAAATGGTTTGGGGTTTATTCCACCACGCTGCTCCAATGCGGGTTGGTGGAATACACATGTGGCAAAATTTCATTGAAATTAGACACATGCAGGTTAACTCACGATGTTTTCATTCGCCGTCAAGCACGAGATGAATTATGAACACAAATTAAGCACATGAAAATTCAGTGGCGCTTGCCCGGGTTTGAACCTACGATCATCGGTTAAGATTCAATTACTTTATTATTGTTCAGAATTTGTAAGCCAGACAGGAGCGAGACCCTTTTGCGTCAAGCTCGTTTCGTTACGTTACGCATAACAACGTAACACAAAAATTCGACTTTGAAATTCGCACTTACATAACTCAAATAAAATTGAGAATGTCATAACAAATATAACATCCGTACATAATTTCAAGTCATTTGCATAATTATTATCTATCAATATAACTATAGCATGTTGTATTATATATGTATATATATATATATATATATATATATATATATATGTATATATATATATATATATATATATATATATATATATATATATATATATGGTTATTTATTTCTTATATAAGTTTATATGTATGTTTGTATTTCTTATTTATATAATAATAATAATATCCTGGGACATTTTTCACTCACGGCCATCTGATCCCAAATTAAGCTTGTACAGAGCTCGTGCTATGGAAACCAGACAACTGATATACTACATATATTATTTTTCTTTTTGTAAATACATACTTATATATATAATTACACCCAGACCGAGGACAAACCGACATGTTCATGCACACAAATGTCTGTCCTGGGTGGGAATCGAACCCACAACCTTCGGCGTGAAAGGCAAGTGTTCTACCAACCACGCCAACCGGCTCGTCTAATATATATATTTATTATACACATAAAATTGGTATTGTTGTGTTCCGGTTTTAAGGGTGAGTGAGCCAGTGTATATATGTATGTAGGTTGTTATATTACATATTTGTACTAAGCTCCTTAAATTTTAAGTATAATTTATTCGCACACTATGGTCGCTTAGTGATCCTGGCTAAAAAACACATAAGCATTTCTCTTTACAGAGGTTGCCTGGAAGAGATCACAGTAAGTGATAAGGCCGCCTTTGCATACCATATGTACTACTTGCTATTATATGCTACTAAATCTTTGTAAAGTGCGTGTAATGCAGGATTAATAAATAAATAAATAAAATAAATCTGATTCAACACATCGTACGCTAATGAATAACGTACAAAATTGTCCGTCTTGTTGTTGCAACTAAATCAAACGAAGGGATGTAACCCTACACCGGTACGCCACTATAAAATAAATAAAACCATTTAACAATAAATTAGGCAAGTCATGGACATTAAAATGGGACATATATTACAATTGGTGGTTTATTCCCAGCTCGCTTTATTACTTTAATATTATATAATTAAAATGTATAAATTTTCCATGCAGTTGTGGAAATCACGATATTATCCGAGGAAACTTATTAAGACGGCACGATCGGCGACTACTAAAGAGATTTTGGGTTACAACTTAAAAATGGCTAATCAATATTGAAAATTTTGATTTTGATTTCAATGAAGAAATCAACCTCGTAGAGTGAAATGTAAACTTGAAAATCAATAATACTAAAATCTTGTCTGTAATTCTGCCTAGACATAAAAACTTAGACACAGAGATAACACGTCTGTTGAAATAAGATTATTCGATAATGAAATAATTAAACACAATTAAAACGCCGTGCTTAAAACATATATTTTATGTAAAAATTAAATTACTGTGTTCATTTGTTCGTAAGATAATACAAAATTCACATATGTATATATCACTGGTGGTAGGGCTTTGTTCAAGCTCGTCTAGGGGTAGGTACCACCCACTCATCAAATATTCTACCGCAAAACAGCAGTACTTGGTATTGTTGTGTTCCGGTTTTAAGGGTGAGTGAGCCAGTGTAATTACAGGCACAAGCGACATAACATCTTAGTTCCCAAGGTTGGTGGCGCATTGGTGATGTAAGCGATGGTTAACATTTCTTACAATGCCAATGTCTATGGGCTTTGGTGACCACTTACCATCAGGTGGCACATATGCTCGACCGCCTTCCTATTCTATGTAAAAAATATATATAATTATTAGTTGATTAATATTAATTAATTAAAATATAAATACCAAACGGATTTTTTTTACAAAAAACACCACCTTTTAAGGCAAAATACCGTGTTTTTCTCCTAATTAGAACGTTACAGCCTGTCACTATTCTACGAGTTCTATAAACTGGCGCTAAATACCAAATGTTCGAATACTATAGAAAGTTACATTGGGACAATGTAAATGTCAGTGAATTGGGTATTTAGTTGAGCTAATTAATTATAAACAGTGAAGTAATAAATTTTGTCAACGACTACCGACTGTCGACTGAATCCTTGAACTTTTTAGTAATGGCTTATTTTAATTTTATTATTTATAATAGCAAGGTAGATTGACAAATTGGTTACCATCCCTCGTAGACACATGGACTGTAAGAAATATCACCATCCCTTACATCGACAATAGGCTCACCATCACCAGCACCATCCTTGTGCTTCTAGTTACACTGCTTCACTAGCCCTTCAAATCGTACAACAATAATAAAGTTTACCGTTTGTCTAAGAATAATAACCAACTTTAACAGAAGGTGGTAGATCCGGATGTGCTTGCGCAAAACCCTATCAAGTTAGTAATGAATATTATAACAAGCGCGACTATTATACAAGCTTTTTTTTTATTTCACCTTTTAGCTGTAACAATAAACGCTTCCAAATTCCCATCTAAAAAAAAACAATAAAAATTCTGTAAGAAATAGTTGAGCGTGTAATAAACCGGCGTGTTAAAGGAATGCTCGTCTGTGGATAACTCAATCTAACACTCGGGCCTCGATTATGTTAATGTGGGAACTTTGGTTGCGATTGGGATTTCGAACGTGTTCCTTTTTCATTAATTTAAATTGTTTAATGTACTAACACTAAGAAGTATTGACTTATTCAAAAAAGGTTTTATATTTTTTTAGTATTAAAAATAAATCATGAAGATTTTTGTTATAAAAAAAACTTCTTATAATATCAATAGCCCATATGAAATGGTAAGTGTTTTTAAGTTATTTATAAGGGATACTGTACAAAATATTTTGCCCATTTGATAAAACGCGTATTAAACAATCGCAGAGAATGTATACGAAGTTGAGACCAACTTTTTTTAGGTTTTTAATTCAGTTTTCATGAGCAATTTAAGCAATACAATTTTCTATTCTCACTTGAATAAAAACTAAAAAAAAAAATACAAAAGTTTATACACTTTGAAAATATAATGTAGTGGGCTCTATACTGTTTCAAGTAGTATATAATTATATATATTAAAAAAAAAACAGTTTCGTTATGTCAATTTAATGTCATGGAAAAGGAAGGTATCAAAACTGGCAACTCGTAATGAAATCGGATCGTGCCCTCTGAACTAAAAAAAGTTAACGTCTTCATCGGAACATACGTCCAAACATACATACGAGCGTCCTGATTGGTATGAGATAAAAAAAACAGAGTTCAATGTGGCGATTAGAAAAACTGTTATATATTAATGATATGATTAATGTTTTAAAATAAAAGGAAGATGCGAAGAGTTAAACCATTGTAAGTATTATATTGCTTCTACATACGTAGCTATAAAAGCTTTACTTGGTACTAGGGCTTTCATAATATGGTATGTATATATTGTGTTTCTTTTACGTGTGTTGCGTATCGGGCGCTTAGTTTTGTTTTATACTTTAGTACAGTAATATTAACTACTAATAAATAATAACAGTAACAGTATACTGGTGGTAGAGTTTTATGCAAGCTTGTCTGGGTGGTACCACCCACTTCTCAGATATTGTACTGCCAAACGATACTTAATATTGTTGTGTTGTACTTTGTTGAGTGAGCTAATGTAACTGCAGGCACAACACACTGTATATCTTTGTTCCCAAGGTTGGTGGCGCATTGACGATATAAGTTGGATGTTTAATATTTTCGATATCTGTGAGTGGTGGTGAACATTTACAAACAGGCCGATTTGCCCGCCAGTTTAATTTATAAAAACCATTTGAATCACCATGATATAGTAATGATTTCAATTAAAAACTATCATCGAATTGGAATGTAGATACTACCTAACAAGAAGCTCAATAATAACTACTTCCACCAAATAATAATAATAATATCCTGGGACATTTTTCACACACGGCCATCTGATCCCAAATTAAGCAGAGCTTGTGCTATGGAAACCAGACAATTGATATACTATATATACTACTTTTCCTTTGTAAATACATACTTATATAGATAATTAAAGCCAGACTCAGGACAAACAGACATGTTCATGCACACAAATGTCTGTCCTGGGTGGGAATCGAACCCACAATATTCGGCGTGAAATGTGCCAACCACGCCAACCGAATCGTCTTACATAAAGTTACTACCTTATTAATTAAATTACATACCTACACGTTAATTAATATAATTAACTACATGTCATGACGTCATAAAGTTATCGTATATTGAATATTTACGATTAACAATATAAAACTTAGCACCTAAGTGTCCCACTTGACTTGGGCCTTGACTCTTCTGTATGAAAGAAGAATTCTGAAACATGGGTCCTCAGCTCGTTGCTCACTTCATATTATTAAAACGATGAATTTCTTCACCATAAATAAACATTTGGAATATTTTTGTGAAACGATTTCGAATCAAATGCCTTTAATAGTTTTGCAATAAACAAAAATTACAGTTTGTGAAAATTTTTATTCGCACGCTTAATGATATTTTATATTTATTAATACTTTTAATAATTTTGAATGATGATTTCGCCGATTGATTTTTTATTATAATAATGACATTATTTATTATTTAATTTTGACATTTTTTTTTTGAAATATTGATGATTTTTTGTTACTTTTAATTTGAATTTGATTAGATGAATCTGGAAGTGCTATGTACACTTGTAATTGACATGCATTAGATATACTATTATTGTTGTATAAATTAGTCGTTTCAATGCTTTATATATATGTTGTAAGTGTGCTATTATAAATAAATATTTATAAATTATACGGACCCTCAATGGTACGAAGCGTCGCTTGCTTTAAACAAGAGTCGGGTTACGGACGTGACGCTCAGTGTGAGTTACCGAGTGAAAAGTTGCTACGAATTACTATAAACATTGTTACCGATACGAATGCAACTTAAATTTCAATTTAATTTTACTATTAATAAATTTAATTTATAATTTTATTTAACGTAAGCCGAGATGGTCAAGTTGATAGTTCATAGCAAATGGAACAAGTATGCGACAGTTGATCATAAAGTCCTAGGTTCAGTTATATGCTCAAGAAATTCTTAATAGCAGTCCGAAGTATGGAATTAGTGTTAACTTTCCCGTGCCTTGGATAACACAAGTCATTAGTGCCTGAACCCCCTTCGGTCCTGTCGGAGTGTCCCATTGGTTTTACTAGTGGTAGGTCTTCGTTCAAGCTCGTCTGGGTATCACCCACTAATCAGATATTCTACCGCAAAACAGCAGTGCTTGGTATTGTTGTGATTCAGTTTAAAGAGTGAGTTAGTGTAATTACAGGCAAAAGGGACATAACATCTTATATCCCAAGGTTGGTGGCGCATTGGTGATGTAAGCGATGGTTAACATGTCTTACAATGCCAATGTCTCTGAGCGTTGGTGACCATTCATCATCAGGTGGCCCATATACTCGTCCGCCTACTTATAATATATAAAAAAAACTCATATGTGTCATATTTACTTTACACGTGACATTAACAAAATATTTAACGTCAACTAGCGTTGCTAAACGCCAGAAAAAAACGCGTATAAATATAACAATCACATAATTATACATAAGTAAAAAAAAAAATACGAACGATCAGACCCGGTATCATTCAGTTTCACTTAAAAGGTCAGCAATGTGTTATAAATATTTCACGTGTTTTTTTCACAATTATTTTAAGAAATTAAATTATTTAAAGAATTCGTTCAATTATTTGTCGTTGAAGTAATTGGTTCGATATTATTGTGACAGCCAGATACTTAACATGTGATTGTACATAATTTATTACCTTCCATTGCAATGTAAAGAAAAAAAAAACAATTCAAAAGCAGGCAATGACTTAATTTCTTAGAGCTTATGTCAAAGAATAAAAAAAAAACAATTTTATATTTTTTAATGGAATTTAATGGAAGGGTTCGAATATTCTTTTCATAACAAGATGGAGTAATTGAATACGGGTTTAAACCCTTGCAAATTAATTTGTGTGTTTTAAGTTTATAACTTATCAAGTGTTCAGTAGAATACAGTGTGTGGTGTGTGTTTGGATTTTTTTTTTTATTGTGAAGCTAGGTGGACGAGCATATTAATGATACAAAATGTTAACCATTGCTTACAATCTTGGGAACTAAGATGTTATATTCCTTGTGCTTATAATTACACTACACTGGCTCATTATTCAAACCGGAACACAACAATACTAAGTATTACAATTTTTAAAATATCTGGTGAGTATCGAGCTTGCGCAATTTTATCATGCGATCGATTAAAAAACTCTAATATTCATATATATGTATTATAATTTAAAACATTCGACAACATTCAAAAAAAAAAGCCGAGATGGCCCAGTGGTAAGAACGCGTGAATCTTAACCGATTATCGTGGGTTCAACCCCGGGCAAGCATCACTGAATTTTCATGTGCTTAATTTGTGATTATAATTCATCTCGTTCTTTACGGTGAAGGAAAACATCGTGAGGAAACCTGCATGTGTCTAATTCTGCCACATGTGTATTCCACCAACCCGCATTGGAGCAGCGTGGTGGAATCAGCTCCAAACCTTCTCCTCAAAAAGAGGAGAGGAGGCCTTTAGCCCAGCAGTGGGACATTCACAGGCTGTTACGGTACGGTACGGATAAGCATTTTTATTGTAATCATTAAAAACTTGTAACACTGTCACTAAAATTAAATAATGATTTTAAACAATCCTTATAAAACACTTTGACGTAAGTTATATATAATTGTATACACCGCCTAAGTCAGTAATGGTCCAGACGTACAGACAGACAAATTTATAAGCGGGCGCTAACGAGATGTAAAGGCGGTTCGGGTGGAGAAACGAGCAAATGAAAATGAAACAGCCTAACCTATACTATTTAGGTTTTTTTTTGAAGTCTTAAGAAATTATCATACATTTTTAACTTGTTTACAAATTTAAGTTGTTGCTTTATTCATATGTAGTAAGGACCGTATATTTATTAAAAAATTAAAAATAAATTAACCCTTTAGACCTTTTATTTCGGCAAAGGTATGGCAGCATACAGCTTAAAAATAATGACATAATTTTGACAGCTCAAAAAAACCGATTAAGGAACGATTTCATACAGCCAGTGTCATAAGTATTCCAATATTGATAACATTCATATACAATCTTATACACTCCGAGTCTGTAACGAGGTACTAAAATAAAACGACAGTTTAAACCTCAAACAAATAAACAGAATAATGTGCAGGTGTGAATGAACATTGGCTGCTGGTGGGAGGGAAATGGGAAATGTGTCACCAACGAGTGCGAAAGAGAAAGACGATTGGGATGCAGATAGGGAGATCAAATTTCGTATAAAGGTAACGACTTATTTGTACCTTGTACATTTTTTAATATACACATAATAAATTAGACGTCGCTATTTTGTCTGTATGATTATTTTATAATTAGAATTGCTGGACTTTATTATAGCTTTTAATTCGCCATTTTACAAGATTAAATCTATATTTATACTAATATCAAATGTGATAGTAAATCTGTCTGTGTGTCACGGTTTCTAGGCAAAACCACTGGACCGATTTTGATAAAGCTTGTTATGAAGCAAGGTTGAACCCCGAGGACGGACACAGGCTACTTTTTTACCTAATAGGGGTGGGCCCTATAAGAACGCGTGAATCTTAACCGATGATCGTGGGTTCAAGCCCGGACAAGCACTACTGAATTTTCGTGTGCTTAATTTATGGTTATAATTCATCTCGTGCTTGACGGTGAAGGAAAACCTCGTGAGGAAACCTGCATGTGTCTAATTTCATTGAAATTCTGCGCTATATGTATTCCACCAACCCGCATTGCAGCAGCGTGGTGGAATAAGCTCCAAACCTTCTCCTCAAAAAGGGAGAGGAGGCCTTAGCCCAGCAGTGGGACATTCACAGGCTGATACTGTACTGTACCCACCCCTCTACCCCTTAAAAGCGAGCGATTACTAGCCATAAATAAAGCAACCACACGTTCAGAAAGTAAACTTCGACAATAATTGGCTTAAAAGTTAATAGTCATGCATTTCCATAAATCATCTAGCTTCCCGTCCCGGCTTCACATGGGTAGAATAAAGATCTACACAAAACATTTATATAATAATACATATAAATAACTCTACTGGTATATTCGGACCAGTCGACATGATATTCTCCGACACTCAATAATAATCGTCATATTTCAGCTAATTTACACAAAATCTTAATGTATTATACAACTGAACCTTTCTCATGAATCAATCTGTATATTTGTGAAAACCGTATGAAAATCCGTTCAGTAATTTTTGAATTTATCGCGGTCACACAGACAAGTAGGCGTCGCGAGGGGACTTACTTAATCACTATATAAATCATAATAATTAATAAATATATTTAGATGTCCTATATCAAAATCAACAAATACTAAATCCACTTAGCCTTATTTAATTACTGTTTATAATTATTTATAAAGTAAATTGAAAATACATACCAGTTAATGAAGAGACTTTTTATACCAGAAGATGGACGCATTTCGGAGAAGCTTCTTTGATTTGTTAGAAGTATTTACAGTTCTAATCAAGGGTCCAATTCTACTAACAAATTGTCACTTTATCGCAATCGAATCGAGGGGTGATCGTTGTCGTTTATTCGTTTTTTTTATTCTTTAATTTATTTATCGACTATTGGCATAATAGTCAACAATTAAGTTTGATATTGACGCAACGGTATATGTTAACATATTATCGGTTTGGTTCCGATACGAATGAATTTGAGGAGCCGGTTGGCTTGGTTGGTCGAAGGGTGTGAGTTCGATTACCACACAGGACAGACATTTGTGTGCATGAACATGTCTGCTTGTCCTGAGTCTGGGTGTAATTATCTATATAAGTATGTATTTACAAAAGAAAAGTAGTATATGTAATCAGTTGTCTGGTTTCCATAGCACGAGCTCTGTACAAGCTTAATTTGATCAGATGGCCGTGTGTGAAAAATGTCCCAGGATATTATTATTATTATTATATTTTTATTTTACATTTCCTCTCGTATGAGGTAACAAAAACCTAAACACACGGGCCGAAGCCAAGCGCGAGTAGGGTCTAGGTGATTGTATAGGAAGATGAGATAGATGACGTCGTAAGGAACTTGCGAGTGAGTGCATGTGTTCAAGATAGTAAATTATGAGTATTTTGAGGAACCTGTAACATATCAAGGCTACGTTGTAGGCTTTTAGGTACGACTCCAGTTGCTGATATGACAATGGGAACAATATGGATGGTGTTTGCTCGCCACTGACGTTTCAATTCGATTGCTAGATCTTGGTATTTACTGAGCTTTTCCGAAATTGTCGACTGTATGTTATGGGTGTTAGGAATAGCCATATCAATAAGATAAATAGTTTTGTTAATTTTGTCATGAAATGTGATATCGGGTCTATTGAAATCTATTGTTTTATCTGTGATTATAGTTCCCATAGTCCCAGTATATCCTGTAACTATTATTTTCTAGTATAGTGTTGGGTTTGTATTTATAATATGGAGTCTTCTTTTTTATAAAACCATGTTTATGTGCGAGATGTTGATGTATGATGGCGCTTACCTGGTCGTGTCGATGTTTATAGTCAGTTTGCGCAAGGGCTCTACAGGCGGAAGTTGTGTGTTGAATGGTTTCAGGATTAGAATGACAGTGGCGGCATGTATCTGATTGGATATTAAGTGTTTCTGGTAATTCTGGGTGTCGATGACCTGGTCCTGAATTGCCAACATAAAGGCTTCAGTTTCAGGAAAGAGTTCACCACGCCTCAGCCAAGCGTTTGACGGTGCTTTGTCAACATATGATTGCTGTAAATCATGGCGATGTCTTCCATGAAGGGATTTCTGTTGCCACGAGGTAGTTTTTTCATTAATGTCGGTAATACGTTCATTTATTTGTAGGTTTTGATCTTTAAGGTTTAGAGGGGTGAAGTGTTTGTCTGCTAGTGTTACTGTTTTATGCAGTGGAGAGTGTTCCGAGCGTTGATGAAAATAGTGTCTAAGAGATATAATTTGTTTGTTGTGTAGGTTGACTACATCTATTAAGCCTCGTCCACCTTCACCTCTGGGAAGGGTCATTCTCTGTACGCAAGATCTAGGATGGTGTTTTCGGTGGTCAGTTAGAGAAGTGTTAATGATACGTTGAAGGTTGAGGAGTTCACATTGAGACCATTTAATTATGCCAAAAGAATAAGTATTATTATTATTATATAGATTATTCAAAGTTGAATCGGAATTGAATCGGGAACGTATCGTAATCGATATAAATTAGTCGAATTCGGCCCCTGTAAGAACTTACTTCATTACTCACCTATGAAATGTTGACAACCGACTTATGGTGATATACTATTTTGACGCGTGTGTTCTTGAAATATTATGATTATTATGGTCAATATCGCATATCGCTTTCTGACAATTTACGACCGTTTTCCGCGTTGAGTTTCGAGTTTGTTCTTACAGAATAGAGGTTGCTACTACAGCTGCGTTTCGCAGTTTTGTAACTAATAAAGCTACCACAGGTTTGTAATGTAAATTATTCAGAGAATAACCGGCTTAGAACTACTTATACTTTACTGGTGGTAGGGCTTAGTGCAAGCTCGTCTGGGTAGGTACCACCCACTCATCAGATATTCTACCGCAAAACAGCAATACTTGATATTGTTGTGTTCCGGTTTGAAGGGTGAGTGAGCCAGTGTAATTACAGGCACAAGGGACATAAAATCTTAGTTCCCAAGGTTGGTGGCGCATTGGATATGTAAGCGATGGTTGACATTTCGTACAATGCCAATGTCTAAGAGCGTTGGTGACCACTTACCATCAGGTGGCCCATATGCTCGTCCGCCTTCCTTTTCTATAAAAAAAAAAAAAATAAATAAATATATTTTCATACATTAATTTACATAATCAACTATATACCTATATTTATTATAAAATTATATATTTCTTATCAACAAATGCTAAGTCCACGCTTTTTTTAACGTTTGCAAACTAATATTCAATATTATATATTTTACGTTTTTTTTTTAACAAATGCAGTGACAATATTACTAATGGTTTTTTTTTTTTATTAAAGGTCTTGTTAGCGACAATCTACAGCCAGACAGTATTATCGACCCCTTAACATTTTCGGCTCAGGTATATACAGTGCAATTCGAAAAACCCCTTCATCCTTTATTTTAATTTACGCGAAACCACGCGTCAATTCCTGTAAAACAAAATGTTCTGAATATTTATGTGTCGATAATTACATATTCTCCAAAAGAGGAGCCTTGCAAAACCTCTTCTATCACTTTACAAAGAAAAAAAAACAAGTAATTAGTTTTTGTTTTCAAATGATAAAAATATATTTAAATTTTAATTATTTTCGAACTATATACAAATGCATTAAATGCTATAATTAAAAATAACCACAGCTTAAACAACTTACAAAACTTATTGCAAAAATATATTTAATGCAGTATTGCTGCTATTAAAAAAACTCTTAATTTAGATCAAAGATAACTCAGTGAATAAAACTTTGTAACTAACATAAAAGATACAATCGTCCAGTTGTATATTAATAATCGATTTTAATACTAAATTCTAACTCGGTGACTGTTTTTTTAACTCCATATCCATCTAAAGGATTGCATTAATACTGTTTAGCTGTAAAAAAACCTTTCTCAATATTATTTAAAAAAAACCTTGCATAATCTGTAATTGAAAACTATGAAGCATAATGTTTTAAAAAATAATTCAATAAAATATCTGTCGAAACATAAAGATTATTAAAAATTTCAATAATATATTTAATATTATATTTTGAGTAAACTAATTTCGATATTTTGTAACACAAAAAGAAAACCAATTTAAAAAAGTATATAATAAGTAGTTTTACGACATAAAAGGATATATTATTTAAATTAGTTTAACACGTAAAGAACAATAACGACAAACTAAAAAGATAAAGATTAAAAAAAAAAAAAACTTCTCTCACTTTTTTATATCTTTATTTTTAATCGCAATAAACATTAATGAATTTGCCGTAAACCTCGATCCGAATAATGTCACAGATTATTAAAGTAATAACTGACACGTAACTTTTTATTTAGGGTGTACGCGCATTGACGTCAAACGCGTGCGTTCTAAACCATTTTACTGAATATAATTAAATTTATTTATGTTTAGTGTTATTAATGACTAACTCTATTAATTAAAAGGAATACAGAATATTGCTAAATTTATTATTTCTTATGTTCTTCTACCGATTTTAAATTCGATTGAACGTAATATGGCGTCATTGTTGATGCTAGATGCGTTACCTGATGAGATACTGATTTGAGTTCGTATGCAGTGCTATGTTTGTTATATTTTTAAATATAACAAGATATTATTAAAAATAAAAAATATTCAATGTATATTTTACAAGCACACACTACACTTTGCGATTGTTTATGATATTCTACCGCAAAACAGCAGTACTTGGTATTGTTGTGTTCCGGTTTGAAGGGTGAGTGAGCCTGTATAATTATAGGCACAAGGGACACGTTGGTGGCGCATTGGTGATTAAGCAATGGTTAACATTTCTTACAATGCCAATGTCTATGGGCGTTGGTGACAACTTACCATCAGGTGGCCCATATGCTCGTCCGCCTTGCTATTCTAAAAAAAAATTACAAAACTTTTGAACATCGATTCACCACAAAAAGAATCGATAAGAAAGTCTTCAGTAATAATTATATAAGTAAGTGAACTAAATATGCATAATAATAAAAGAAATAGTTTTTTAATTATAACACCTAAACAATATTTAACATTGTCATTTTTATGTAATAAATTTGTTTATTTTAGAATATTTCACTCATTAGGTACTTATTAAATACAAGAAGAAAACATTTATTAGTCTATATATTTAGGCTTGTTAAGAAAAAACAATTTTTGTATTAAAATTATATTACCTCCACAAAACGTCGCATGCTGGAAATCGCAGTGTGCGCTGAACCCAACTTTTACGATTTTATTAAATTTTATCTCAGCAAATGAGCATTATTAAAGCGTTTACGATATTTTCGTGTCGTAAAAAAAATATTTTTATGTGAATAATACAGAACGATCTGTGATTATCTTTGGTCATTTTTATTATTTACAAATCGATATTAATATTATAAATATGAACATGTCAATTGAACTGTCTGTTTCTTTAGGAATAAATATATATATATTTTTTTACTTATAATAGAAAGGCTCAACAGCTAATGGCCTTGGTCTTGCACTACACTGGCTATAAAAAAAAGTCTTTCTTGTATTGTCAACTTACCGTCAACCATGGGATTCCTAAGATGTCATTGTCATGTCCTTCGAGCCAATACCTTGACGTTTTTGGCGCGTTCGCTTTAATTTTAACCGACTTCAGAAAACGAAGGTTATCAATTCGGTTGTTTTTTTTTATTGTTACTTAAAACTCCTTCATTTATGAAACAAATTGGGAAAAATCTTTATTTGTTTTAATATAAATAGAACCGAACGGGAAGTAGGTATACCCTATACTTCCCGTTAGGTTCTTTTTTTTTTAGTGTAGTATGTGATATAGTGTAGGTAGGTGTAGGTAGGCGAGCATATGGGCCACCTGATGGTAAGTGGTGACCAATTCCCATAGGCATTGTAAGAAATGTTAACCATCGCTTACATCGCCAATGCGCCTTCAACCTTGGGAACTAAGATATTATGTCCCTTGTGCCTGTAATTACACTGGCTCACTCACTCTTCATACCAAGTACTGCTGTTTTGCGGTAGAATATCTGATGAGTGGGTGGTACCTACCCAGACGAGCTTGCACGAAGCCCTACCACCAGAGAGTTTATATTTGAAGAAAATATATTTATTGTTATATTAGAATTTGATTCTTCATATACAGGTCTCCAGATACACACAAATATTTTAGAGTTCTTTTGTCGAGACTGGTACTTGCTGGCACTGGTCTTTTAGCTTTAGGAAGCTTCGTTTTTCAGAGACAATAAAAGCCAGCATCGTGGTACTTCACAGGAAATTCAAAAGCGAAAGAAATTTTGGAACGCATGTATTTATATATTTAATGTTATTAATTAAATAATTACTCAACTAGGGGGCGTATTTGATACCATGAATACCCTAAGCCTATGGAATCTTCAGGCTGTAGGAGGTCGACAATAAGAGTGTAATCGCAATATTCATAGTAGTATTTTTTGGCAAGTACATATTTTTTTGGAGTATTTAAACTATGGTGTATATTCACAGAGGGCGCAACTGCAAAAAAGAAGAATTCTCACGAAATTTTGCCGCCCCTCAAATTTTGCCGTCCTAAGCCCCACCCTCTCGGCCTATAGGGAAGTTCACACTATCATCTTATCGCTAATCTGAATTATTATAAGAGGATCCATTACGGGACATATTTCAAAATTATATCAATAGGTATTTACGATAAAATATTTCGTTTTCGAATTGAATTTTAAACTAATAGTACAGTAACAGCCTGTTAATGTCCCACTGCTGGGCTAAGGCCTCCTCTCCCTTTTTGAGGAGAAGGTTTAGAGCTTATTCCACCACGCTGCTCCAATGCGGGTCGGTAGAATACACGTGACAATTTCAATGAAATTAGACACATGCAGGTTTCCTTACGAAGTTTTCCTTCACCGTCAAGCACGAGATGAATTTTTTTTTTTTTTTTATAGAATAGGAAGGCGGACGAGCATATGGGCCACCTGATGGTAAGTGGTCACCAACGCTCTTAGACATTGGCATTGTAAGAAATGTCAACCATCGCTTACATATCCAATGCGCCACCAACCTTGGGAACTAAGATTTTATGTCCCTTGTGCCTGTAATTACACTGGCTCACTCACCCTTCAAACCGGAACACGACAATATCAAGTATTGCTGTTTTGCGGTAGAATATCTGATGAGTGGGTGGTACCTACCCAGACGAGCTTGCACAAAGCCCTACCACCAGCCTAAACAAAAAAAATGAAGCACATGAAAATTCAGAGGTGCTTGCCCGGGTTTGAACCCACGATCATCGGTTAAGATTCACGCGTTGTTACCACTGGGCCATCTCGACTTAATTTTATATCAATAGGTATTTACGATAAAATATTTCGTTTTCGAATTTAATTTTAAACTAATAGTATGATAATAAAATTATCCCTTAAAGTAGATATAACACTGAATATCCCACTGCTGGGCTAAGGCTTCTCTCATCAAAGGGAGCTTATCCATTGCTGGTTGGTAAATACACATGTGATAGAAATTCATCTGACATATGCAACACCCTCTCGATATTTTTTCTTCACCGCCAGATTTAATAACTCAAATTAACCCCATGATAACATAGTGGGTTTGAACCCGCGATCTTAGCTTAGAACTCACAAGTTCTAGCTACTGGGTCACCGGTTCATTAACTCCTTATTATCTTAACACAACAATAATTTCGTCATATCGTGCTTATATATCGCGTGTATCGAAAATTGCTTTTAAAAATGTTGATAAAAAAAATTAAATCGATTCAAATCAAGTTTATATTGGTTTGTTAATCGAGAAAGTTCATAATATTGACGCAGATCGAGTCGGCTTTCGCGTCGAGGGTTCCGTGTAATAATGAAAAAGGTTTTATATGACAGAATTTTCATTCAAAATCAAATATCAAAATTTTAGTATTATTATTAATCACTGTAGAAGTTACAGTGGAATTGGAGCTATGTATATAATAATGCTATAATTAAAAATAACCACAGCTTAAACAACTTACAAAACTTATTGCAAAAATATATTTAATGCAGTATTGCTGCTATTAAAAAAACTCTTAATTTAGATCAAAGATAACTCAGTGAATAAAACTTTGTAACTAACATAAAAGATACAATCGTCCAGTTGTATATTAATAATCGATTTTAATACTAAATTCTAACTCGGTGACTGTTTTTTTAACTCCATATCCATCTAAAGGATTGCATTAATACTGTTTAGCTGTAAAAAAACCTTTCTCAATATTATTTAAAAAAAACCTTGCATAATCTGTAATTGAAAACTATGAAGCATAATGTTTTAAAAAATAATTCAATAAAATATCTGTCGAAACATAAAGATTATTAAAAATTTCAATAATATATTTAATATTATATTTTGAGTAAACTAATTTCGATATTTTGTAACACAAAAAGAAAACCAATTTAAAAAAGTATATAATAAGTAGTTTTACGACATAAAAGGATATATTATTTAAATTAGTTTAACACGTAAAGAACAATAACGACAAACTAAAAAGATAAAGATTAAAAAAAAAAAAAACTTCTCTCACTTTTTTATATCTTTATTTTTAATCGCAATAAACATTAATGAATTTGCCGTAAACCTCGATCCGAATAATGTCACAGATTATTAAAGTAATAACTGACACGTAACTTTTTATTTAGGGTGTACGCGCATTGACGTCAAACGCGTGCGTTCTAAACCATTTTACTGAATATAATTAAATTTATTTATGTTTAGTGTTATTAATGACTAACTCTATTAATTAAAAGGAATACAAAATATTGCTAAATTTATTATTTCTTATGTTCTTCTACCGATTTTAAATTCGATTGAACGTAATATGGCGTCATTGTTGATGCTAGATGCGTTACCTGATGAGATACTGATTTGAGTTCGTATGCAGTGCTATGTTTGTTATATTTTTAAATATAACAAGATATTATTAAAAATAAAAATTATTCAATGTATATTTTACAAGCACACACTACACTTTGCGATTGTTTATGATATTCTACCGCAAAACAGCAGTACTTGGTATTGTTGTGTTCCGGTTTGAAGGGTGAGTGAGCCTGTATAATTATAGGCACAAGGGACACGTTGGTGGCGCATTGGTGATTAAGCAATGGTTAACATTTGTTACAATGCCAATGTCTATGGGCGTTGGTGACAACTTACCATCAGGTGGCCCATATGCTCGTCCGCCTTACTATTCTAAAAAAAAATTACAAAACTTTTGAACATCGATTCACCACAAAAAGAATCGATAAGAAAGTCTTCAGTAATAATTATATAAGTAAATGAACTAAATATGCATAATAATAAAAGAAATTGTTTTTTAATTATAACACCTAAACAATATTTAACATTGTCATTTTTATGTAATAAATTTGTTTATTTTAGAATATTTCACTCATTAGGTACTTATTATATACAAGAAGAAAACATTTATTAGTCTATATATTTAGGCTTGTTAAGAAAAAACAATTTTTGTATTAAAATTATATTACCTCCACAAAACGTCGCATGCTGGAAATCGCAGTGTGCGCTGAACCCAACTTTTACGATTTTATTAAATTTTATCTCAGCAAATGAGCATTATTAAAGCGTTTACGATATTTTCGTGTCGTAAAAAAAATATTTTTATGTGAATAATACAGAACGATCTGTGATTATCTTTGGTCATTTTTATTATTTACAAATCGATATTAATATTATGAATATGAACATGTCAATTGAACTGTCTGTTTCTTTAGGAATAAATATATATATATATATATATATATATATATATATATATATATATATATATTTTTACTTATAATAGAAAGACTCAACAGCTAATGGCCTTGGTCGTGCACTACACTGGCTATAAAAAAAAGTCTTTCTAGTATTGTCAACTTACCGTCAACCATGGGATTCCTAAGATGTCATTGTCATGTCCTTCGAGCCAATACCTTGACTTTTTTGGCGCGTTCGCTTTATTTTTAACCGACTTCAGAAAATGAAGGTTATCAATTCGGTTGTATTTTTTTTTTATTGTTTTTATTGTTACTTAAAACTCCGTCATTTATTAAACAAATTGGGAAAAATCTTTATTTGTTTTAATATAAATAGAACCGAACGGGAAGTAGATATACCCTATACTTCCTGTTAGGTTCTTTTTTTTTAGTGTAGTATGTGATATAGTGTAGGTAGGTGTAGGTAGGCGAGCATATGGGCCACCTGATGGTAAGTGGTGACCAATTCCCATAGGCATTGTAAGAAATGTTAACCATCGCTTACATCGCCAATGCGCCTTCAACCTTGGGAACTAAGATATTATGTCCCTTGTGCCTGTAATTACACTGGCTCACTCACTCTTCATACCAAGTACTGCTGTTTTGCGGTAGAATATCTGATGAGTGGGTGGTACCTACCTAGACGAGCTTGCACGAAGCCCTACCACCAGAGAGTTTATATTTGAAGAAAATATATTTATTGTTATATTAGAATTTGATTCTTCATATACAGGTCTCCAGATACACACAAATATTTAAGAGTTCTTTTGTCGAGACTGGTACTTGCTGGCACTGGTCTTTTAGCTTTAGGAAGCTTCGTTTTTCAGAGACAATAAAAGCCAGCATCGTGGTACTTCACAGGAAATTCAAAAGCGAAAGAAATTTTGGAACGCATGTATTTATATATTTAATGTTATTAATTAAATAATTACTCAGCTAGGGGGCGTATTTGATACCATGAATACCCTAAGCCTATGGAATCTTCAGGCTGTAGGAGGTCGACAATAAGAGTGTAATCGCAATATTCATAGTAGTATTTTTTGGCAAGTACATATTTTTTTGGAGTATTTAAACTATGGTGTATATTCACAGAGGGCGCAACTGCAAAAAAGAAGAATTCTCACGAAATTTTGCCGCCCCTCAAATTTTGCCGTCCTAAGCCCCACCCTCTCGGCCTATAGGGAAGTTCACACTATCATCTTATCGCTAATCTGAATTATTATAAGAGGATCCATTACGGGACATATTTCAAAATTATATCAATAGGTATTTACGATAAAATATTTCGTTTTCGAATTGAATTTTAAACTAATAGTACAGTAACAGCCTGTTAATGTCCCACTAACAGGCTGTTACTGTACGCTAAGGCCTCCTCTCCCTTTTTGAGGAGAAGGTTTAGAGCTTATTCCACCACGCTGCTCCAATGCGGGTCGGTAGAATACACGTGACAATTTCAATGAAATTAGACACATGCAGGTTTCCTTACGAAGTTTTCCTTCACCGTCAAGCACGAGATGAATTTTTTTTTTTTTTTCATAGAATAGGAAGGCGGACGAGCATATGGGCCACCTGATGGTAAGTGGTCACCAACGCTCTTAGACATTGGCATTGTAAGAAATGTCAACCATCGCTTACATATCCAATGCGCCACCAACCTTGGGAACTAAGATTTTATGTCCCTTGTGCCTGTAATTACACTGGCTCACTCACCCTTCAAACCGGAACACGACAATATCAAGTATTGCTGTTTTGCGGTAGAATATCTGATGAGTGGGTGGTACCTACCCAGACGAGCTTGCACAAAGCCCTACCACCAGCCTAAACAAAAAAAATGAAGCACATGAAAATTCAGAGGTGCTTGCCCGGGTTTGAACCCACGATCATCGGTTAAGATTCACGCGTTGTTACCACTGGGCCATCTCGACTTAATTTTATATCAATAGGTATTTACGATAAAATATTTCGTTTTCGAATTTAATTTTAAACTAATAGTATGATAATAAAATTATCCCTTAAAGTAGATATAACACTGAATATCCCACTGCTGGGCTAAGGCTTCTCTCATCAAAGGGAGCTTATCCATTGCTGGTTGGTAAATACACATGTGATAGAAATTCATCTGACATATGCAACACCCTCTCGATATTTTTTCTTCACCGCCAGATTTAATAACTCAAATTAACCCCATGATAACATAGTGGGTTTGAACCCGCGATCTTAGCTTAGAACTCACAAGTTCTAGCTACTGGGTCACCGGTTCATTAACTCCTTATTATCTTAACACAACAATAATTTCGTCATATCGTGCTTATATATCGCGTGTATCGAAAATTGCTTTTAAAAATGTTGATAAAAAAAATTAAATCGATTCAAATCAAGTTTATATTGGTTTGTTAATCGAGAAAGTTCATAATATTGACGCAGATCGAGTCGGCTTTCGCGTCGAGGGTTCCGTGTAATAATGAAAAAGGTTTTATATGACAGAATTTTCATTCAAAATCAAATATCAAAATTTTAGTATTATTATTAATCACTGTAGAAGTTACAGTGGAATTGGAGCTATGATACAAGCAATACATTTTTTTTTTTTTACAATCCAGATTTCTGTTAGGCCAGGCCTAGGTCCAACGTGTTTTCCGGTACAAAATTACACTGCTAACTTCGTAACTCCTGGCTGCTGGAGACCTACTTGACCGAGCCATATTTTGACGTTAGGATAAGTTATATACAGCCTTAATCAAGCATAGATAAACAAAATAAATCACTGGATGGCTTGAATATTTAATATTCAATTTTATAACTCAATAACTCATCAAATTACTTTCAAATAGAGAACAGAATCCTAAATACAGAAATATTTAAATAACTAATGTATTCAAATCGCATTCTAAATGTTAGAATATAATTTTAATGACTGTCTTCGCCTTGAATGAGAGGTGATGTCATTTCATGCCAACCTTTAATATAACAAATTTGATGAAGCCTGTAAGGTACTTTTTGTTTGCTACATATAACCTGCTAATAAAAACTTTAAAAAAAATTAAGTGTACAATTTTTTTTAACCTAAAGTGGTATGGCAATTGCCTATTTGATTAATGCCATTTTGTAAAAAAAATCAGAATAATGAAATTCTAAGACTACATTATATAATAAATATTATTACCTTTATATTTTGATATTTATATTCACAGTGCAATGTACAGAAGCTGAATTAAATTAAAAAAAAAGTATCTCAAAAAATAATAGCACATTATATTTTTACTTAACAACTATATTAAAAGAAAAAAGAAATCATAATTTAAAATATACATATAAAATACAGCAATTGTAACCAATAAAATTTATTTTAAATTGCACGTAATACAATTTCGTTCGGCGCCATTTTATTTTCCAAGGCGATCGGATTTCGCGCGCATTGTTTTGTTATACATTTATTTTAAAGTTGTATTTTTATTTCGTATTTTATATTAAAATTTCAATAATAACAAATTATTGGTGAGAATTTATTGTACATATCGAAATGTTTCTTGATGTTTTTTTATTTCGTTCACTAGTGTTTTCTGTTGTTTAATTCTTTTTGGTAGCAGTTTCATTAGGCAACTGTTACAAAAAAAATTGTTTACGTTGCACAGATTGTAAATAGATATTGATCATGCGGATTTTTACACATTTTTTTTATGAAGACGCGCAAATGGCTTTTCTATACAGCGTAAAACTGCAAAACATAGAAATGAGGAGTAAGATGTAGTAGTTATCTCTCGTCTGTAATTACACTGGCACACTTTCCCCTCTCAAACCGAATTACAAATATTGAATGTAGAATATATGATAAGTGAGTTGTCAGTACATATTAGAAAAATATCTTAAAAATAAACTAAAAGTAATGAAATTAAAGCACTCTTTGGGTTATTTATACAAAGATTTATAAAAAGTAGGTATTTTGAATTATTGCGTTTATACGACTTTGTCTGTTACGTGAACGTGACTCTGTTTGTCTATTACGCTTTAACAACTAAATCACTGGACAGATTATGCTTGAACCCCAAGGAAGGACTTTCTTTGTACCTAACAACTTGTAACCTACCCAACGATATATATTATATTTTTTAAAGTGGCTTTTTAAATCTTACGTATTAAACTATTATACTATATCATATTATATATATTTATGTATGTATGTGTGTATGTGTGTGTATGTATGTATATGTGGTTAGTGGGATGTAGATATGTGTAGTCTATTAAATATTTAGTATCTCCTTTTTATATGTAAATGCACTTACCTGTTCACTTACAAAATTCTTTCACCAAAGGTTGTCTGTTAGAGATCGCTATAAGCGATAAGACCGCTTTTGCGCACCATTTTTTATTTTCTTTTTCTTTGATTGTTTCTTCTCTCATTCATGTATATGTTGTGCAAAAAGTGTTAAATAAATAAATAATAATATATATATATATATATATATATATATTATTATTATTTATTATATATATTATTATTTATTATATATATATATATTATTGTATATTATTACTGCTCTGCCCCCCTAGGCTTATAGTGTGGTTATAATCTTTAACCTATCTAAAAATGGACTGTCAACTTAAAAAAAATCAACTCATCTACAATCTTGAGATTAGATCATTCATTCGGCTTTATAAGATTAGCAGAGATGATAAATATATTTAACAAACAATTAATATTAATTGAAATTTTTATATAGTAATTGTGTAATAAAAACGCATATATTATTAGCATATTTTGTTATTAACCTATTTACTTGAGGTATATTTTAATCTGAATTAATATTGTGTATTATTGTTATAAATCATATTTTATTGGTAAAATTAATATAAGTAAAATTAATATAATTAATTTACGTAATTATGTGATTTAATCTTCTAATTGATGTAAAATAATATTACATAAACACGAATTAAGTTATATAATAAATCAATCTTTTAAGTTTTCTTTTTTTTTTGACTAAAAATTACTCACCGACTCACCGTGTCCGAACTATTTTGGCAGTGTTGCAATTGTAAAAAATGCGTTAAAAATTTAACAAATCTATTCTATATTTTCAGTGTTGTAACTATGTAACAATCTTTAATATAACATAAATTAAAGGCACAACAATCAATTATAAGAATATAAGAAAACTAATTTAAAGCAAGAGAAAAAAATCTAAATAAAGCCTGTATTGTGTCAAATATCTTAGCAAGAAAAATATGCCATTAATATTAGGTATATGACTAAGATAATATTTCACAAAATTCATTAAATCAAATTGAATTGTAGGGTATTTGAACATTTTGTGGGGACCGAAACACTTCTTTCGCTTTGAAACATCGAAAGCTCAAAACAGAATTAAATAAATAAAATCATCATTATGTCTTCCTGACTTCAGTCATTGCGGCCAAAGGAGAGTAACCAACAGCACAGTATTTACGCAAACAAGTCATTCTATTCCCTCACACTCATAAATCGATGGGGCGGCAACTCCACACGACCGGAAAAATATCAAACGTAAAACTAACCGCTTTACATGCCTTCCGTTCCGAGGCTCAGAAATGAACACTTCCCTCTTCCAGAATGGCTATTGAGGATTTATCGATAGAACCAAAATTACTGACCCGACCCGACAATTGTACGTTAAGTTAACACATGGTAAAGGGTACAAGGGTACACATGGTACCCTTTGCAGATTATAAAGATTTTTGTCGAGATGGCCCAGTGGTAAGAACGCGTGAATCTTAACCGATGAAGGTGGGTTCAAATCCGGGCAAGCTCTGAATTTTCATGTGCTTAATTTCTGTTTATAATTCATCTCGTGCTTTTCGGTGAAGGAAAACATCGTGAGGAAACCTGCATGTGTCTAATTTCATCGAAATTCTGTCACATGTGTATTCCACCAACCCGCATTGGAGCAGCGTGGTTGGAATGAGTTCCAAACCTTCTCCTCAAAACGGGAGAGGTTGCTTAGCCCAGCAGTGGGACATTTACAGGCTGTTACTGTGAAGATTTTTGACAGCCAACGTAAATAATTTTTAAAAAAAAGAACTGTCAAAAATTGTACGTTACATTTTACGAGTGACTAGGTCTCACTCATCAAATATGCTACCACTAAACATTAGTACACAGTATTGTTGCGTTCCGGCTTGAATTAAGTTAGCTAGCGTAACTACAGTCACAAGGGTACGTAAAATCTTAGAACCGACTTGGCAGCTTATACTTGTAACATTGCCAGTGTCTATAGCGAAAATGACCACTTGCCATCGGATATACCATTCGCTGTGATACCATTATACAATTAATAAATATTTTTATCAAAATACTATGAATGTTTTTGAAAAGGATAATAATTTTGATATTGTTGCTTATACGTATTAATGTAAATATATTTCAATATTATCGTTTAGTCGGTGTGCCGCCATCGTGTATATCTGATTAGCCTAAAGGTCGACTGTTAGAAGATGCTTTCCATTATTAAGTCCGACTTTTATACGAACTACAATAATTTGTTCAATATTTTTTTTTAATAGAAATAAATACATGTATTTCATTCTTTAATATATAGTTTTAATTTTGATAGACAATATTTTATTTATATAGTTTTTGGAACGAAGTTCCATTTTTCAAATATCGAATGAATCATTTGAGACTTGTATTGTAATACAGATTAACGATAAATTATTGAATACAGATTATACAAATAAATTTATATTACGTTATCTGCTACTGTATCTAATTAAATGAAAATGAATTAATATAATTATGATTATGACACAGATCTTATTAAGAATGTTACCGATAACCGTTAAAGCACTTTTAAACAAAAATAATCGTCCCTAAAAATAAATACTGTACTCGAACATCGCTATTAGGTCCGTATTACGGAACGGAAAGAACTCGCGAAATTCACACGTCTCGCTCTTGCATGTCGCGTATTAAATGGGTGAAGTTTATTGCTATCCCTGTCGCACGTCTTGGCAATTTGCTGGCACGTTGTTAAGTTGCAATCAATTGCCATGCGCAAACAGACGCCTATGATATATCCAATTAAGAGGCGTTCAAAGAAAATTGAGTAAAGGAATTTTTGTGTAAATTTTAGTACTTTTTGAAATTTAGTTTTGATATTTGTTGAGTATACATAAATTAAAATGTAATTTTGATATTACAAATATTTAAATGAAAAGTATATCATATATTATAAAAAAAAATATTTTAATATCATATCAATAAAAGTATGTTTTGCCGATTTTGTTAGAACATAACTTTTTTAATTTGATTTAATGAAAATTACACTATTAATAAATGAATATTTTTAAACAGTTACCGTTTTTAATTAAATACAAAATATCATATATCAGTTTGATTTGTAAAACTCGACAAGTTACTTGTGTAAAATATTTATAATTTTCACATACAATAATATACAAGTTAACCGTAATCTCAGGTAACGTGAAGAAATTTACCGAGTATTAAATCTCTGAACAAACAAGTTGTTCGCGCTTACACACACACTCACGAACAGCTGTACGTACGATAAGCATGTACACGCACACAGAGGCTAACTTAAGGGCAAGCTTACAAATATAAATGTTATACATTGTGAATTAACTTCATTTACTAATTACTATATTTAATTTTTTTTATATCGTATTAAAAGAAATTATATTTATATTGTAAATATGAAATAAAATTCATTTTTAGTTGATTTGATATAACTCCCCATTAACGCACACATTGAATCAATACACGCTCACATAGCTTTTAGATAAAACTAGGCGTTCACTATAGAATTTTTGAGAATTGAACTATAAACAAATACACAAAAAAGTGTTTGTAGTAAAACTTTTGCGCGTCAAAAACGTTACACAAAACGTTGCCACCTTAATCGACCTTGTGATTATACTGACGTCGACCCATCGATTAATAAATATGTAGCACATAAATTTGTCTGTATATATTTATTATAAGCAAAATATCAAAACAAACAGCAAGTCAAAATAATGTATTATTATTTATTTTTATATAGAATAGGAAGGTGGACGAGCATATGGGCCACCTGATGGTAAGTGGTCACCAAACGCTCTTAGACATTGGCATTGTAAGAAATGTCAACCATCGCTTATAGCCAATGCGCCACCAACCTTGGGAACTAAGATTTTATGTCCCTTGTGCCTGTAATTACACAGGCTCACTCACCCTTCAAACCGGAACACAACAATATCAAGTATTGCTGTTTTGCGGTAGAATATCTGATGAGTGGGTGGTACCTACCCTATTAAGTAACATATGGCATATAGATACTTGAAAATTAATTATTTACTATAATAAGTTAAGAAATCATCAATACATGACATTATTATTACTCAATACGAGGTGCATCGTGTATAATTTTAATTATACACGATGGCCCAGTGGTAAGAACGCGTGAATCTTAACCGATGATCGTGGGTTCGAACCCGGGCAAGCACCACTGTATTTTCATGTTCTTAATTTGTTATTATAATTCATCTCGTGCTCGACGGTGAAGGAAAACACCGTGAGGGGAAATCTGCATGTGTCTTATTTCACTGAAATTCTGCCACGTGTGTATTCCACCAACCCGAACAGGCGCAGCGTGGTGGAATAAGGTCCAAATCTTCTCAGAAAAGGAAGAGGAAGCCTTAGCCCAGCAGTGGGACATTCAGGCTGTTAAGATACGATACGAGTTGTAAGGGATACAGTTCTGAGCTCATGGATACATGACATAGGGTAATGCCTGCCATCACTCACGAACGAGGCTTCGGAAGCCAGTTTATAAATGAAAACATCACAGAAAAGTCTCCAATGCGTGCCTACTTTCACTCGTAACGACTCCACTCGTAACTCGATATTGCAGTTACGGGCATTAGAGCAGATTAGCGCCATTGCTCCGCCGATTTATCGCTTTCCAACAACACCGTGTTTGTACACTGTGTATCAATTTGTTCACCAAATTGTTACGGAGATTGCGGTTTTAGGTTTTGAGTGCGATTTGCAATTTTTTTTTTAAGGTTTTTGTTGTGAAATTTTTCAATCGTTTTCATCAACAAAACCTTCAATTTTACAACTCAACTGGCATTAAAATTATTATATGCAATTCGTAGTTGTAAAGTTCTAGAACAATAAAAGTGTTTTTTTATAATTATAATTTTAAAATGGCGATTGGATAATGTTACTGACTATTATTCTTTAAACAATAATGTTTTTCCAAATGTGATGCTTTATAATAAACCCTTATTTTTAGTTTCTATTAGTAAAACTTCTAACGAATAACTATTCACGTGTTATTCTAAATATATTGTATCTACAATTGTTTGTCCTAAATAAATGTATACGTATAAATACGAGCCGGTTGGCGTGGTTGGCGGATACTTGCCTTTCACGCCGAAGGTTGTGGGTTCGGTTCCCACCTAGGACAGATATTTGTGTGCATGAACATGTCTGTTTGTCCTGAGTCTGGGTGTAATTATCTATATAAGTATGTATTTACAAAAGAAAAATAATATGTTTAGTATATCACTTGCCTGGTTTCCATAGTACAAGCTCTGTACAAACTTAATTTTGGATCAGATGGCCGTGTGTGAAATATATATATATATATATATGGCCGTGTGTGAAGTAGAAGTAGTTTTAGAGTTTATCGATTGCAAACAAACAAATATTTCATCTTAATAAAAACAAATATTTAAAAACCTAAGTAATTTATTTACCATTTCAAATTTATCTTAATTTTTTAACCATTTATAAATGTTTAAAATGCAGACTTGTTGTGAACTTATTTTCAAATATTCTCTATATTTGGAAGCGCTTATTTAGCCCAAAAGCTGAGTCTAATGGTGCAGAGGCAATAGTGCCAAAAGTGCCAGCGTCTTGGGTACAAAGCCACAGGACAATCATTTAGACGGCGCGTTTTTTCTGTAAATTTGTAACGCGTATTTTGTTTTTTTTAATTTGAATTTTATATATTATAAAAATGACTGTACGTAGCTTAAAAATAAATGAAGAATATATTTAAAGAAAAATTTATAGCTCGTATTATTGCAAACAAACAAATATTTCATCTTAATAAAAACAAATATTTAAAAACCTAAGTAATTTATTTACCATTTCAAATTTATCTTAATTTTTTAACCATTTATAAATGTTTAAAATGCAGACTTGTTGTGAACTTATTTTCAAATATTCTCTATATTTGGAAGCGCTTATTTAGCCCAAAAGCTGAGTCTAATGGTGCAGAGGCAATAGTGCCAAAAGTGCCAGCGTCTTGGGTACAAAGCCACAGGACAATCTTTTAGACGGCGCGTTTTTTCTGTAAATTTGTAACGCGTATTTTGTTTTTTTTAATTTGAATTTTATATATTATAAAAATGACTGTACGTAGCTTAAAAATAAATGAAGAATATATTTAAAGAAAAATTTATAGCTCGTATTAAAAAAAAAAAGGCCAAACATTAATGTGATTAGAATTACAGATTAATGTGAAAATGGCAAACATTAAATTTACAGATTAATGTGATTAGAATATTTAGTTAACTTTAAGACGGTTTAAGTTTAGAAAACTAAATGTGGATTAAATTTAAATAACGAAAAATTAGATTATGGTAATGCAAATGGATTAAATTTTGAACGGTGGCTTTCAACTTCTTATTACTAATAATTATAAAGTTGAAATAAAAGTGAAAAGTAATCGCTAAAACACTGTAATACATATAGCCTTATGAAATAGGTAAGCGGACAAGCAAATGTTCTACTTAATGGTAACTTGTCAGCACCGCCCATAGATAATGGAACTGTAAGAAATATTGTCTATTCTTACATTGCCAATGCGACATCGACCTGGGGAACTAAGTTTACTGGTGGTAGGGCTTTGTGCAAGCTCGTCTGGGTAGGTACCACCCACTCATCAGATATTCTACCGCAAAACAGCAATACTTGATATTGTCGTGTTCCGGTTTGAAGGGTGAGTGAGCCAGTGTAATTACAGGCACAAGGGACATAAAATCTTAGTTCCCAAGGTTGGTGGCGCATTGGATATGTAAGCGATGGTTGACATTTCTTACAATGCCAATGTCTAAGAGCGTTGGTGATCACTTACCATCAGGTGGCCCATGTGCTCGTCCGCCTTCCTTTACTATAAAAAAAAAAAAAAAAAAAAAAAGTGCATGTCCCTTGTGCCTTATAGCTCTCTACAAAGTGAACACATCAGTACTATGTATTGCTGTTTGGCGGTAGAATATCTGATAGGTGATACCTACCCAAACAGGACTGCACGAAGCTCAACCAAATAAAACTCAACACAAAACACGAATATGAATGAAAGAAAAGTTTCAATAAAAGAGTGGGATTCATTAGAGTTTGCTCAGCAACGGAGTACCAGTAATTATGTAAGTAATGACAGAAGTTTTGAATAAATTAATTAAATACGTCAACGTACCTACAGTGACAGCTGTCAACTCTTTATCGAGTGAAGTTAGGAACAAGTTCCAAATATTAATTATTATACTAAATGCATCCACAAGTGAAACTGATTTTATGAAATCGAATCGGTCTTTATAAAAATAGACGACCAAATCATAGAAATTAATACAAATTACTCACTCGACTACTCTTAAAAATTCAAAGAACACAATTGAAATCAATCAACAAATCACAAGTCGCGCGAATAATGAATTAATCACTATTCCGTCCACCAACAAAATGGCGGTTTGAAATTATCGCCCATCTTTTTTTTTAAGCGCTATTGTATGGATAAAGGAATCCAGCTATACAGTAAAAATCATTCTATTAAGTAAGTAATCGAATATTACTAAAATAGTACTAAATAATTGTATTTTTTTTATTGTAACAGCCTGTGAATGTCCCACTGCTGGGCTAAAGGCCTCCTCTCCTCTTTTTGAGGAGAAGGTTTGGAGCTTATTCCACCACGCTGCTCCAATGCGGGTTGGTAGAATTCACATGTGGCAGAATTTCAGTGAAATTAGACACATGCAGGTTTCCTCACGATGTTTTCCTTCACCGTAAAGCACGAGATGAATTATAATCACAAATAAAAGCCGAGATGGCCCTGTGGTAAGAACGCGTGAATCTTAACCGATGATCGTGGGTTCGAACCCGGGCAAGCACCACTGAATTTTCATGTGCTTAATTTGTGATAAGAACTAAATAACGTCTCTTCAAATGTTTCCCAATCATCCATCAAATAAAACAGAGTTTTAATGTGATCGTCCAATTAAATAGAAAATTATATGAAACACGCAAAGCCTTTTTGTATGTAATATTATCGTAATTTCCTTTAAGTATTCAAATTAAGATACTATTTATACTCAATATTTTTTCTGTAACTATTATCGATCCTTATCCTTACTAATTTATATGCGAGAGTGAGTTTGTTTGTTTGTTACACTTTCTCGTCTCAATTAGACACGTTGTTAGGGTATGTTAATGTACATAGTACCTAACACCCTAACTTACGCTAGAAAAGCCGCGGGCGGAAACTATTAATTACGTAAGATAGAGAAAAATCAAAACAGTTCAGTTTTATTTTGTTAGTTGGCTATTGTCGAGCTTTAGTGTTATTAAAAGAAATGTAAACAAGAGTAGAAAAAAAACCGTTTCAATCATACAAGTTCATATATGTTGTCGTTAAATTTTCAGTAATGTTCGAATTTCAAACACTGAGCGAACACTAGTTACCCGCTAGGTAACGCTGTCGAAGCCATTTGGGCCAACAGCAACAAGTCAATTCGAAAAAAGAATACTGGTTAAATATACGTTAGTGATAATATAAAAAGGGATATACAATTTATAATAATAATTTAATAATTTATTAAAGGTTTGCTAGTGTACATAAATTATATATTAATAAATCACGTACTAAAACTAGAAACATTTTATGTACATCGATTTGGTAGGGCTTTGTGCAAGCTCGTCTGGGTAGGTACCAACCACTCATCAGATATTCTACCGTAAAACAGCAGTACTTGATATTGTTGTTTACCGGTTTGAAGGGTGAGTGAGCCAGTGTAATTACAGGCACAAGGGACATAATATCTTATGTCCCAAGGTTGGTGGCGCATTGGCGATGTAAGCGATGGTTAACATTGTTGACGCTTGGCGTTGTTGACCACTTACCACCAGGTGGCCCATATAATCGTCCACCTTCCTATTCTATAAAAAAAAGAACAAAAACTGCATACATGATTTTCGCTGATTAGAATTTCATAAAAAAATAAAGTGCTTAACTAATTTATAAAAAAGTGAGTAATATAAGCATTGCGATATATAAAAAAACAGGCAAGTTTAAAAACCAAAAAGGGACGGATATTATACAAGTATTAACATTTGAATATTATTATAACAAATAATAGAAATGTAGGGCGAGAGAAAAAAATGTTAACAAAACTCAACCACTAAACATAGGTCCGTAACCGTAACAGCCTGTGAATGTCCCACTGCTGGGCTAAAAGCCTCCTCTCTTCTTTTTTGAGTAGAAGGTTTGGAGCTTATTCCACCACGCTGCTCCAATGCGGATTGGTGGAATACACATGTGGCAGAATTTCAGTGAAATTAGACACATGCAGGTTTCCTCACGATGTTTTCCTTCACCGTCAAGAACGAGATGAATTATAATCACAAATTAAGCACATGAAAATTCAGTGGTGCTTGCCCGGGTTTGAACCCACGATCATCGGTTAAGATTCACGCGTTCTTACCACAGGGCCATCTCGGCTCCACTAAACAAAGGTACTTAGTTAATACTGTGTTCTTGTTTCTACGGTCAATGATATAGTGTTATAGGCCCAAGGGAAATAACATCTAAGATCCCATACTTAGTGGTATTAATGGTGGAAGGACTTACTAATTTTTTTTTTATAGAATAGAAAGGGGACGAGCATATGGGCCACCTGATGGTAAGTGGTCACCAACACCCATAGACATTGGCATTGTAAGAAATGTTAACCATCGCTTACATCGCCAATGCGCCACCAACCTTGGGACATAAGATATTATGTCCCTTGTGCCTGTAATTACACTGGCTCACTCACCCTTCAAACCGGAACACAACAATACCAAGTACTGCTGTTTTGCGGTAGAATATCTAATGAGTGGGTGCTACCTACCCAGACGAGCTTGCACAAAGCTCTTCCACCAGTAATGTCCGTGATAAGTTTATTTCATCGGTTCTTATTAGGGTAATTTCATTTCCGAATCAATGGTAGTTTTTACTTTGAATTCTACATTAATAAAGGAATTGGAATATGAAAAATGATTGGGGTTCAATATCACGTATGGATTCATCTAGTGATGTGGATTTTGCAAATTGTTATGCTGTCTCCTAATACAAATTTAACACTTACCTTTAGCGGGTTTTTTAAATTGAAAACTTAATATACATTATTCGAGTACGCTCTTATAAAACATTTTTGTATTGTCAAGTTGCATTATTGTAATAAAAGTTAAGCTACAAGTACGTAGTGTAGATTATACCGTGATATGTTTTTTTTTATAACAATGAGATGAGATGACCAAAGAGGTTTTAACCAAAAACAAGTATATATTATTAATAATATTATTAACACAGATAATTAATTATAACGTATTACCTTACAGATAATAAATACAAGATATAATAAGCTAATAAACATAATTTCATCGTATTATTCATATGAAACTAATCATAAACATTATATTATCTTGGTAGTTATGACGAATGGCTGAACGAAGGGCGGGGCGGGGTATTAGAAATAGAATGAGCTTTTAAACACCCACTTTGCCCATCAACAGTGCTGGCCGCTTAGCGGAATAAAGCGGTGTGCGTTTCCATGATAACCACTTTTTTTTCAGTTTGTTTCGTTTAAAAGCAAATATGCAAATGTACCAAAGATGACAATGCGCCGTGATGTTTTTTAATAAAATTCGACTGTCAATAAATAATATTATTAGCAGAGCCTATTACATCACGGTAGGATGCGCAAGCGATCCCGTGACGCCCCTTCGAAAAGACGGAGTGGGTACCGCTGGTTTTTTAGTGGGTATTCCGGCGCCTTCAGTGCCGGCGAGCCCCACATACCCCCCCACATCATGTGGGGGAAACGCGTAAATGCGTTTTTGCAGCGAAAAAAAAAAAAAGCCCATTACTTACTTTACTACTCTGTTTCTGAATATATATCCGACAAAAATTCCTGGATTGAACGATTGCTGGATTCCGTGTATTTATAAAAATTGGTATTAAAAAAAACTACAGCTTCTTGCTGATTCTTCTCCGTAGAATCCACATTCGGAATCGATGTAGCATTTGACGAGAAGTAATTAAAGTCTATTTGAATATATTTTTGGTTAGATTTGATTTGAATGATTGGATCTAATCACATGAAATATCTTCAACTGAGCTAATTTGATTCCTTTTCAAAAATCGTTACATGTAAAATCCTTAAAATATATATGTTAACCTAGATCACATAAAGTACTACAAACACTCCACTTCGTTTCAATTAAAATAAAAACAATTAAAATTTAAATCAAAATAAATATGCAAGGTACCCACTTAATTTTATTATTATTACTTATTTCCAAGCTACCGATAGCAATATCGATTCCTTTATTAACATCCGAATATTAAATATCACAATACTAGTGGATCTTACGGCTTATTTTTCATTTTTTTTTTTAAATTATTTATCAATCTTGAGATACTAATCCAGCTCGAATTGAAATTTTACTCCATCTCTGTCGCACAACAGCAGCTCTCTGTCACGCATAGACACTATACTTACGATAGAGTAACACAGTTATTGAATATCAATTACGTAACAAATATTGTTGACGCTTGGAATTAAATAAAAACCGAATTATATGACATGCGCTTTACTCATCCTATAGTATGGAATTCAAATGAAAAAAGGATCGTTATGAGGAAGACAATTCCTTTTAAAAGGGCCGATTACAAAAAAAAATCACAATCGTTGTCCTCGACGTAAGCTTACGTTTTGTTACTGCTCGAAAAAAAAAATTAATAATAAATAAATCTCCATATTATATTTTTATTATTGTTACATGATGATGTTAGATTAATAAAAACTAATAAACCCTTTCCCTGTTATATGCCACTTGGTATCCATGGCTATTGTGTAAGTATTGATATTGCTGTCTGAACATGGAATCTGATAATATAACCGTCCCAAGCGGAGTTGAATAGAGACCATCTCAACCTGTAGGTTACATAAGCAATCACAAGGATATCCTTATTTGATTGGAAAATTGGATTCAGATATCTTGTGACAATATATGTTTACATATATGTGATCAATCAATGTTAGTTACTTAGCTAATATGTATTGTGTAATTTGATAATGCAACCGAGAATAAATGTAAATAAAAAATATTCACAGGAATGTATCTTAAGCTGAATATTTATTTCGTTCGCAAAACTGGATACAATAAATAAGTTGGTACATACTTTATAATGTTGCCGTTCTTTATGTTTTTAAATTACATCACTTAGCCTCATTAAAGCTTCACAAGTACAGAAAGCGCATTAAAGCGCGTTCAAGTCTAAATAAAAAAAAAAAACAAATCAAGCTTAATAAATACAAAATTTCCTTTTTAATATAAAAGTCATTAGAATGTTTTATTAATTCAAACTATTTAATTTCAATTACTGAACGATAACAAACAATCATTAGTGGCTGCAAGACCTTTGCCTGTACTAAGAGGTTGTCATAATAGAATATTTTTATCGTTGTATAATGAACACCCGCAACTCCCGTTTAGGCGTACCCCATTTATATAAATATAATTATGTTCCTGCCCATTACGTGGATACGATTTGTGCTCGATAGCTCCTTATTAAATGTTAATTTATTAGAAAATGAACGCATCCCTTACCTCGGGGTTTAGAAACGTCAGACAGATGTTCTTGTGTTCAAACAAAAAGATATATTTTAAAATTAGTCAGTTTCTTTAACTCGACTACGATGCGACCAGGAATGATAATTCAGCTTGTAAATCTTGTAAAGCCCACTCTTGGGCAAAGACCTATCCTGTTTAGTTATTTCTGTTCTCACAGGTTTTGAGCTAATTTGCGTTGTTAAAATAAAAAACAAACTAAATTTTCATTTATTTATAATGTCGTATGTGACAGATGACTTTGTTATTGCGATATGTATGTTTGTCATACAGCTATTAATGTTTTAAATTATATGTTTTTTTTTAATATCTATTGTTATCTCTGTCTATCTATAACAACGCATATAAAAGTCGAGATGGAAGTGTATAGAACGCGTGAATCTTAACCGATGAATGCGGGTTTAAACCCGGGCAAGCATCTCTGAATTTTCATGTGCCTAATTTCTGTTTATAATTCATCTCGTGCTTGACGGTGAAGGAAAACATCGTGAGGAAACCTGCATGTGTATAATTTCATCGAAATTCTGTCACATGTGTATTCCACCAACCCGCATTGGAGCAGCGTGGTGGAATAATCTCCAAACCTTCTCAACAAAAAGGGAGAGGAGGCCTTAGCCCAGCAGTGGGACATTTACAGGCTGTTACTTAGTTACTTTTCTTTTATAACGCATTACCCGGACACAAATAAATTGCATATTCAATATGTAAATCCATTCTATTCAGTCGATTTCAGTAGAAATATCTAAAAATAAAAATCTAAGCACGATGAAATGATAAAAACATAGCAAATGGCGCCGCTTACTTATAACAAGTGTTTAGGAAAGTTTTTTGTTGGCCGAAATAATTTTGTATATTTTTTGTTAAATTTCATCTATTAACTTAAACCGCAGCTTGTAAGTTTCGTTTAAGTTTAAACTAATTATTTAACCGTAGCTATTATTCTTAAACTGCTTATAAGACGATAGATGTACAAAAAACACATCAAAAAGCAATTTCAGAAAATAATATCAAATAGATGTTATTTCATTTGTATATCACGCAAGCAAATATTTCTTTCCTGGTTGATTTTGGACATGGTGGCAAATTTCTAGATTGACGAACCAATAAGTATATAACAAATATACATATGGATATTAACTGACTCGTTGGTCTAGTGGTCAGATATAAGGTCGCTGACCCGGAGGTCCTGGGTTTAATTCCCAGGTTGGGACAATAAAAAGTTATTGGGGTTTTCTTTCAGAAATTTCTTATTAACAGCCCGGAGTCTGGAAGTTGGAAGTGTGTACACTCCCGTACCTCGGTAAGCACGTAAAGCCGTTGGTCCTGCACCTGAACTCTTTCCGGTCGTGACGGATTGCCGTCCCATCGGATTATGAGAGCTAGGGAATAGAGAGTGCACCTGTGTTTGCGCACACACTTGTGCACTATAATATCTCCTGCGCAGTTGACTAATCTCTCTTGAGATTGGCCGCTGTGGCTGAAATCGGTCTGGAGAAGATTACATATGCACATGGATAGATTGCACAGCAGTCTCATTAACATCCTGAAAGTTATTGCGAACAGGTTAGACAGAAATGTGAGCCACTGCTGCGCCATTTCTCGGAAAGGAATGAATGCGATGACTCGCATATCAAGTAAATAGGTTAATTAGATGCTAACATAGAAATTAAGTTAAGTACTAAAAATATGAGCCATTTATGTGTGCCTACCTATACTATATTCATTTATTATTGTTGTATAATGTTCAAGAAAATCAAGTGTATTTGTTTGTATAATGTTCCCTGGATGCTAACGCGCTCAAGAGTCACTATCCGAACTTCACCTCTAACGCACGTGTATTCTTAAATTTAGATCGTTATTAAATATAAAAATATAAATATAAAAAAGCCGAGATGGCCTAGTGGTAAGAACGCGTGAATCTTAACCGATGATCGTGGGTTCAAACCCGGGCAAGCACCACTGAATTTTCATGTGCTTAATTTGTGTTTATAATTCATCTCGTGCTTAACAGTGAAGGAAAACATCGTGAGGAAACCTGCATGTGTCTAATTTTCATTGAAATTCTGCCACATGTGTATTCTACCAACCCGCATTGGAGCAGCGTGGTGGAATAAGCTCCAAACCTTCTCCTCAAAAGGGAGAGGAGGCCTTAGCCCAGCAGTGGGACATTAACAGGCTGTTACTGTACTGTATTAAATATAGTTCATATATATCGGAGTACTTGTTCTTTTACTTCACACACACAACAACGAATATTAGGCAAAGATGTTTGGTATATATGTACTAGTATTATACAAGATTAATATATAATTACTAATATAATAAATTCGAAAATAATGTTTCTGTTACGCTTTCACGGCTAAATCGATTTGGTGAAATGCTGTAAGAAGTAATCTTGAACCATAAGAAAGGACATAAAAATAATAATAATAATTTTTTACATAAAACCTGCCACTCTTCACCTAACAAGCGGGTGAAGCCCCGGGCGTAAACTAATAGAATTCATAAGTCTACTACGCAAACAAAAGTGCACTCTTTATTTCCTAACTAAAAAAGTCGATCCGATCGCCGTAGTTTTTAAAGAATCTTACAGTTCTCATCCGTAAAATATTTACAACCGACTTTTGGTGATATACTATTTTGATGCGTGTATCCTTGAAATGTTATAATTATTATGGTCAGTTTCGCGTACCATCTTGTTCTCGAGCCACTTGTTCTTACAGAATACTACTGACGTCTTTAGGTGCTTGCCGAGCATTAACACTATAAATTTTTTAAGACTGCGCTGCTACTGAGAATTTGATGTCACTAAGAGTCATGTATTTAATAATATATGATTATGTTTAAAACGATATAATTATTACACTTTAAATTAAACATTTGATCAGTAATTTATTTATTGATTTCGATGACGATTAATTTTGTCATATAATTTTAACTATAGCTATCGGAAGGTGGAGAACTTCACTAAGCGTGATTGTAAGCTACATTAATATATAACTAAAAACAATTAAGCTGATTATGAAAAATACGCCCATTTTTTTATTTCAAATAAGTAGGTGAGTTGGATAAATGGACCACCTGATGGTAAATATGGTAGTTACTGTTTGGCGCTGTTATATAGCGATATACCTTATATACCACTAAGGAGATTCTTTCAACATTTATATAAATAATTCATCTAAAACTGTTATCGTGTATCGAGAAATAAATAGACTTACTTACTTGACTACTTTGACGTTACTACTTTTAAATAGTATTATAAACATCATTTACGCCAATAAAACAAATATGTGCAATGTAAATAAATATAAGCTGTATGAACAAAGGCACTAGACAATTTAAAAATAAAAATAAAAAACACAATTCAGTAGTAACTCAATTAATTGCTTCCACAAATCAAAATCCAGGAAACAACTTAATTAAGAATAATATCTTTATAAGATTACAGCAGTAATCTTTTACACATGTTCATTAAAAATATTTATAAAACACAATATATGTAAATACTTTATAAATGTGAATTATTAAACAAAAACCAGTAAATCATAATAATCATTGTGATTAATATTAATGTGATAATGTTGGTAGATATTAGAATTTAAATATCGAAATATATTAAGCTTGTTAAAACATACAATGTTTAATCTGTGGTCGTTGAAATGTTTGACACGTGTCAAAATTAGGCGCGCGTTAAAATTAATATCAACATAATATTAATGTTATGCAGAAAAAAATATCTTTAGTTCGTTCCTCGTATCAACAATGTTTCCTATAATAGAATAAAATTTATACTATATTCAAACCTAACCGAAAATCATAGCGGAAAGTTTTACGCATATAATTTTTTTACCGTGATAAATTTTACGGGCGGAAGTCGGAATTTGTTTAAGACCTTAAATAGGAAACAAAATATAATAAACATAAATACCATGAATAACTGCCAATGACAGCTGGTGTAGTAATTTGTCTTTGCCAATGCATTGTTAGAAAAAAAAATTTAAAATTTCAAATGATCACTAATTATCATGCTATTCTTACTAATATAAATGTAAGTAAGTTTGTTTGTTTATTTATTCGTTATGCTTTCACGTCTTAACTGCTCAATTTGTACCTTCTTATATTTTAAAAATGGAACGTAGGTATACTTTATTCCCTTATCTTTGAACGCAACATATATAGCCCATGTATTGAGAGAGATATATATTTTAGACTGTATAACTTTACACCATGGCGTGCTTACGCAGTAACGATGACGTCATTTACATAACCGTACAGTTAGTTAATCTCGATCGTGTTCATGAAACAGGTATGTCAAATTGAAATTAAACGCATGTGAAATCGTTAAACACAGCGAGTATGTAACATACATGCAATTATAAAATAGTATATATGTAAATTTTATTTTGTCATTATTACGAAAGATCAAATAGTCAGTGTTTCGCGTAAGTATAATAATATTAATTGTCAATTAAATTAACTGAACTAATAAATATGTTAAGTTTATAAAATTCTTTGGCAATCATATGTCACTGTCACACATATGATTAATTCAAGCGCAAGAGATAAGGACAGGGCGATTTGGTATTAGAGCGACTCTTTAAAAAACTTATGTACTCTGTAAGTGACTACAAAACGTAAAATGTATATAAGTCTATTTGTATGTTACAAATTATCTCATAACTAATTAACATGATTTTATAAGTTAGAAAACTATCAACTTAAATAGTGAAGTTTTTTAGTTTCACTTAGCCATTTTAAATTAAAAAAAACATATTTAAACTAAAACACGTCACGAATTAAATTATAATTCAAATAAAAAAGTATGAAATAAATTAAGACATTAATCAAAATAATCCTTTTGTTAAGATTTCAAAATGATAATCAGTAACAGATATGGAAACTAATTTGAGCATACAATTCCCCTTAACCGCTTGTGAAGCGCAAACGAATGTCGACGGACTGAGATTCGATGATAAAACACAAAACAAACAAACATACATATTACAGCTCCGAAACTACCTTAAACATATTTCAAAGAACCCTATTACCAACCACCTAAAGGTGATTTTCTATCGCATCGAATACGCCATCTTGTTTTATCGGGAACACGATTAAAATGGCGGTCATATTCTCTATTTATACACCATAATTTGATTATATTTATCTAGATGGAGCTGTCAATCGCTATTAGAAGCATTTTGACAGCTATGGAAGAGTCGTTTGATTTTCGAACGGTTTCATATAACTAAAAAAAAAAACTTAGCCATAAATTTTTAAGATTTAGCTTTATTGAAAAATTATATTTTTAACTGTATAAATTTTTTTTTTCTGCAGGTGACAGGAGATCTGGTTCATTTCGCGCCAAGAGGATTAGAATTGCGATTCAAAGGAGAAATAGGCATTCTTGCCACCATTACACGCTGTCATGATATATAAAGTAAAATTTTAATTTTCATTTGTATATATCTAATGTATAATAATACTTTTTGTATCCATATTATATAGAATTTTATTAATTAACTTTTGTTATTTATTAAATATTTATAACACAAAATACTTAAATTAAAAATAAATTCATAATCAATAAATAAATATTTGATTATGTAAATTTCTTTTTGCAAAAAACTAGTCATATTTATTAAGATAGAAAAGGAAACAGTAGGTAGGACCTATAACGCAATTATAATGAACCTTAAAGTATTTAATAAAAGTTATACCTCACTCGTAAATATTTACAAGGTACATAAATATATACTGTATAATAAATTAAAAAATAAATGATATTAATTCGACTTTAAAATAATGTATGAATTCAACTTATCAGATTTTGACAGACGGGTTATGTCATAATTTGATATCTATAATAATCAAGTCTTCAGTAACTGTAACATTAAAGTATTTTTTAATTTAAGTTATGCACCGTCATTTCTATAATATATAAAATTAAAATAAAAAAACATAACATTGAAATAAAATATAAAAACACGCCGTCTAAAAGACTGTCCTGTGGCATTGTACCCAAGATGCTGGCACTATTGCATCTCCGCACCGCTAGACTTAGTCTTTGGGCTAAATAAGCGCCAGCTCTTGGGTTACCAGAAAGATAAAAGAAAAAATATTAATATTAAATAGTTTTCACTCATCATAGTTCAGCACTTCCAAATTTGAAACCGATTGATCTCATATGTATAATCACTTTATACGTATCATTGGCAGAATATTTAGCGCTCAACTAGCGTAGATACACGCAAGAAAAAGAAAAAAAGTCTTCCGTAACACAAGATACTTATTAAGTTAGTAAAATGATTCGAAAAACTTAAACGCTATTTATGAGATCATTAAGAGTTGACTAAGAAAGCTGAGATAAGTCAGTGGATCTTAGCCAAAAAACGCAGATTTTAGCCTCAAAAACATTGAATTTTCATAAGTTTAATTTATGCTTATAATATCTATGCTCAGCGATGAAGGAAAACATCCCGAAGAAACCTACATGTGACAGACTAAATTCTACTAAATGAGTATCCACAGTGGCGTTATTAGCTCTTTCGGGCAGACCCCATGCAAAAGCAAAAACTGGGGGATCCCTTTGCCTATAACATATATCAATGTGAACGTTGGACGAGAAGTCGGGGTGGTGCCATAAGACACCTGAAAGTTGGTTTCAAATCTCGTCAAATCAAGTTTCTGACGCATCAAGTTAGAACTTCTACCACGTGTACCGAGTTGAGTGACTAATTAATTAATGGTAATTATCTTGCACATTCATGAGATTTGATTAATGCAAACAGATAATCTGCTTGTAAATTATATAAAAACTCAGGCACAGAACATAGAATACACTTTTATAGAGTGGATAATACATTTAAAGTCAATTCAAAACAGTATTAACGATGGGTGAATGTTAAGAAGAAAAAAAACCCGTCCATTCTCAAACACCAAACGTTCCGCTTCGTGCTTAGCTGAAAAGATCAATTAAATAGACAACAGATAATATATAATGCATTTAAAACAGTTTAAAACTCTTTCGGCGTTAAAAGAACTTGAAAACATCGCCTAATCCGCCATCTTTAGAGAAATCCGAACTATTATAAATTATAAATGGCAAAGGAAAAAAAAAATACTTTTCAATCCTGAAGGCAAAAAAATTCAAGCTATTTTCTCAAAGCTAATCTTATATTTGTTTGTAAAATCTTCTAATGTCATTAAACACGCCACCCGCGTCGTTTCGTGGAATTTTCACTAACTGCGGCTGGGAATCGAATCAACTACCTGTGTAATCCCTTTACCAATTTGACTTTTCTCGGCTCGCTGATCGCGGCACTTGATTTTTTTTAATGTCTAATATGTGCCGGCTTTGTGGATTCGCTTAGAAATTATTTACCGTATTTTTTTTAATAGGGTAACACTTGAAGTTAAATTATTAGTTGAAAAATATTATGTCCCTCTGCACGAAATAGACCATGTGCATGTGCATGAAATTGCACATGTGCGTATATTTATCTATTTCGTAGTTTCACAGGTCTACTCTCATATTCGGAAAGGCATTCAAGCGCAGTATCCAACGGCTTTATGTATGTTCCGCGTCAAGCGAATATAATAACATTGCTATTTAGATTTTTTCGATTGAAAAATCGAATAACCGAATCGCTTACTCGAAAATGAAAATGAGAATCTCGGAATCTCCAAGCTGATAAGCTAGTCTTTTCTTTTAGATAAGGAAAACCTTCAAAAGGTAACTGGCTCCTTGGGAGGAGACTGGGCTATATACTATTCTTAACCTCTAAAACCAATGCGATGCCGAAGAGGCATGGTTCGAAAAGGTTGCGGGGTCGAGTCGACATAACGCATTCGAACCCCTCTTACGCTAAGTCTTAGATTGGTGGAGCTCGCCTCAGGGGGCGAAGGTGAATTTAACCCTTTCCTCGAACTCATATACAAGAAATTTGATTATATACGTCCCATTACCCGATTAGAAAAAAAGTTAAAGCCTGTAAATTTCTCTCTGCTTTACCAAGGCATTCTCTCATTCTGAGCAGGCTTGGATCCTATTTCACCACGCTGCCCCAATGCTGGTTGGAAGACATCCGACACGTCGTGCATACGTTCACAATGATATAATTCACTGCCAAGCAAATATAAACATAAATTAGCCTCATGAACTCAACAGTGCTTGCCCGGGTTGAACCCGATGCACAAGATCCACGAGTTCTATCTATGGACCGTCAGCCCTTTTAACCATGACAGAACGTAATGTAAGCGAACAGTCACAGACACTTGCTTGGTATAAAATCTAAGGCGTAAAAACATACTTAACATTTTATGAGGCCATTTCGTTAAGTTATATGACAAGTGCTTACATATTAAACTGTATGATACATACATACAACACTATTTTTACGACGTTTGTTTGTTTATGGCTGGTTAGTATTTTTTTTTAATGATTTAAGAAACTATGATGAAACCACTTTCCGCCATGAACTTGTCACTTCAAATATTTATAAATTTCTAACTTTTTTTTTTTAATAGATAGTCAGACTGATCAAGTTGTTATAATCGACTAGACATTAGCACTGTAAGAAACAAACAGTCATTTATATCGTCAACTAATGTGTGACCAACTAGGGGAGCCAAGATGTTATGTCCCTTGTGCCTATAGTTACTCTGGCTCATTCTCCCTCACAACAATAATAAGTATTGTGGTACTTACACAAAGCCCACCAACTATTTTATTGTTACCCATTACACCTTATATTAGATTAATGTTTTATACTCCTATGTCCTAGATAAAATATGTTGAACGGACTTCATTTATTAACAATTGGTGGAGCTGTGCTGTAAGAAAAAATGTAATTAATTGAAATTCATGCAAATCGTGAAATTTCCGCAAAGACATGCAATATTGATTATAATAATTAGACGACGGATTATATGCATATGCATATTATATAAGTTCTAGCTACTTATCTGATATCAATCGATTTTACATATTTTAATTACGTTATTGTCAGTAAATTTTAATGGCTCGCCTCTTCAAGCGCACTGAAAACATTTTGAACAAGCCCAGGCTTTGCACTTTTGTGTTAAATTGATAGTTTGATCAATGGATTTTCAGAAAATACATACAACATAACTACTAAGTTCAAACACTGCCCAATTTCCGCAGTGAGTGTGTATGATATTTCACATAATTATCATTAAAGGCTGCCTCGTTGGTCTAGTGGCTAGATATAAAGCCGCTGATCCGGAGGTTCTGGGTTCAATTCCCAGGTCGGGCTAAGAAAAGTTATTGGGTTCTGTCAGAAAATTCTCAGTAGCAGCCCGGGGTCTGGAAGTTCGAAGTGTATACACTCCCGTGCTTCGAAAAGCACGTAAAGCCGTTGTTTCACCTGTGTTTGCGCACACACTTGTGCTCTATAATATCTTCTGTGCAGTTGGCTAATATCTCTTGAGATTGGCCGAAATCGGTTTCGAGGACATTATTATTATAAATACATACATGTTTATAAATTATTATATTAAAAATGAACTAAGGAGCAAGATATAAGTTACTCATATAGTTATATTGTATCTATACCTTTCAAGTTTTCAATACTCTTATAAGATTAATTCTTTATTACAAATATTTTTATGCTTAAGAAAAAGTTACCTGATAAAGCTAAAGAGTAGCTTGCCCTATTATCGATAGAATTGTTCAATACATTCCAAAAGGTGGAACATAGTTTTATATTATATGTTGGGCCGGTTGGCGTAGTTGGTAGATACTTGCCTTTCACGGCGAAGATTTTGGGTTCGATTCCCACCCAGGACAGACATTTGTGTGCATGAACTGTCTGTTTGTTCTGAGTCTGAGTGTAATTATCTATATAAGTATGTATTTACAAAAGAAAAGTAGTATTTGTAGTATATCAGTTGTCTGGTTTCCAAAGTACAAGCTCTGCTTAGTTTGGGATTAGACGGCCGTGTGTGAATAATGTACCAAGATATTATTTATTTATTAATTATATTTATTTGGATCCTGTAACATAACGTTTTAAAAGTACTTGCTTTTCTTAAATGAAGTTTATTATACGGGTATTTTTAGTAATATTTGTAGCATTATGTACAGTAAATGATTAAAAAATGCCGTAATATCACGTGCTAAAATAAATTCAAGTGATTCCATAACAGAACCAACTGATATGTTGGTGAGTGTCGTCAGAGCCAATTAAGTAAATACTTAGTGCATCGACAAATCAAGCGCTTAAGCGCTTCAATTTCAACTATATTTAAGATTTTTTTTTAGAACAAGGATCTCTAAGCCCGAATTGGCATTAAGCGAATTCGTCAATAAAATTGTATTAAAATTCCTGTCACGTGAGAATCGGTATGCAAGCGTTGCATGCGGTCATGCGTGACGTCATCGTGTTGTGTGGTCGATTACCTAGGCCTAATAATAGACATTACGCTATATTTGTGACTGTCTCGCCGGCTAGTCTTAGATAAGTAGCAATATCTTTTCTAAGTGCTCCGACTGGAACGTTTTACGTTTTTTTTATTATATCTTTTTCCGAAGACACGTGTGTCCTTAGGTTACATTTTTGCTCCCAATTTAATTCTTTTAAGCTCAAAAAAGCTATGAACTCATTAACATCAGCGACTTATACAACTAAATAATCTCATGACTAGATGAAAAGCCGCAGATCCCGAGGTTCTATTCAAATCCCTGATGGGTGGAATAAAAAGGTAACTGGTTTTTTCTTTCGAAAAATAGTAGAAGTTTGGAAGTTGTAAGTGTGTCCCGTGCCTTCGATAGCACGTAAAACCGTTGGTCCTGCGCCTAAACTCTTTACGGTCGTGTCGGATTCCTGTCCCAATGGATTGTAATCCATTGGGACAGGAATCCAGAGACAGAGGGGTGCTAGACAATAGACCTATGTTCACGCTCATACTTGTGCTATGTCCTTCGCAATTGGCTTCTCGCTTGAGTTTGGTCGCGGTTGGCGAAATCAGTCAGAAGACATCTTCAGATATACTGCAACTATCGGTTACGATTGTAGACCAAGGAGTTCGCCATACGGATTTCTATCCGTAATGAGACAGCTCCCTAGATGTAATAAGACAGTTATTATTAATGCTTAATTGGTTTCGAACAATATAGCATTAATAATAATGTCCTCCAGACCGATTTCTGCCACGGCGGCCACTCTCAAGAGAGATTAGCCAACTGCGCAGAAGATATTATAGTACACAAGTATGTGCACAAACACAGACGTACTCTCTATTCCCTCACTCTCATAATCCGATGGGACGGCAATCCAACACGACCGGAAAGAGTTCAGGCGCAGGACCAACGGCCTTACGAGCTTTCCGAGGCACGGGAGTGTACGCACTTCCAACTTCCAGACTCCGAACTGCTACTGAGAATTCTGACAGAAACACTCAATAACTTTTTATTGGCCGGACCTGGGAATTGAACCCAGGACTTCCGGGTCTGCGGCCTTACATCAAGCCACTAGACTAACGAGGCAGTCAAAAAGGCATTAACAATAACTAACTCTCTCATTAGGCAGCCTATTCTATAGCCTTCAATTGAAGAAGGTGAACCTTAGATTTACATTGCGAATTGCTAAGAGCTCAGCTATAATATGCATTAAACATAGTTCTTTGTTTGCTCACGTTTACTTTCATTTTCAATTCCAAAGTCCTGATAACAACTTCGCTTTCATTAAAGACGTAAATTTTCATGAATCTATAATTAACTCCGTAATTTCCGTAACAGCCTGTGAATGTCCCACTGCTGGGCTAAGGCCTCCTCTCCCTTTTGAGAAGAAGGTTTTGGAGCTTATTCCAACACGCTGCTCCAATGCGGATTGGTCGAATACACACGTGGCAGAATTTCAGTAAAATTAGACGCATGCAGGTTTTCTCACGATGTTTTCCTACACCGTATAGCACGCGATGAATTATAATCACAAATTAAGCACATGAAAATTCAGTGTCGCTTGCCCGGGTTTGAACCCACGATCATCGGTTAAGATTACCGCGTTCTTACCACTGGGCCATCTCGGCTTATAACTCTGGTTTCTCTTTAAAACGTATAAATCTTTCGCCTTTTATAATTAACTAATTAGACGAAAAACTACCAAGTTACTTGCTGCTCTTTGAGGTAGAATATATTGTTCTAACTTATATTTATTCAAGCTGCTAAGGATATTTCAATAAAAATAATTTTTATTAATATTTATGGGTGTTACAATTCAGACAAACGACCTTACTTATAAATATTGTTTTTGGGGTATTGGTCACCACCGCCCATAGACATTGGCGATGTAAGAAATATTAAACATTCCGCCTTTTCATCGCCAATGCGCCTTGCCAGCCTTGGGAACTAAGATGTGCTCTTGTGATTGTAGTTACACTGGCTAACATACCCTTCAAACAGGAGCGCATCAATACTAAATATTGCTGGTTGGTAGAATGTCTGATGTGTGGGTGATAACTACACGGAGTTTCACAATGCAAATAAGCGATCTTAAGCTAACTTATTAAAAGTAGTAGGTGAATAGTAGGTAAGGTAGGTAGTAAGTAGGCATAGTTATTTAACTTTACTAAAAATTCATGCACCACGTTTGAAATTGAGTTTGAACTTCTTCATATTTATACTAATAAATGAGATGTTTTTTTGTTATTCATAAGTGAAAAAACTGGTAAAACAGAATACATAAAATTATACCAGAAAATGCTGCGCGTTTAGAAGATGGTTTTAGTATTATAAGTAGCGCATCGCAGTTTCACCCGCTTTAAATTCGGACTATTGACGTCACAAGCGTATTTCAAATATATTATTCATCAAATAATAAAACGACAAAATAAATGAGTAAAAACATATATTTTTATATCACTCGTTGTTTATTTACTACTCATACATTACTGGTTACAGTCACATAGAGTTAGGAGAATATACACTCATACGCTTAAAATAATATCGAAACTAACACACATATTTACACTTAAATAATTAAATAGTAATTTACAATTTATAATATTAATTAATATATTACGTTATATTTACAACCTTCACTTCATATGGCATGAAATTCCAAGGTTAAAGGAACAATTTATCATACTGGATTTATTTCATAAACATGATAAGTTTTTATATTTAGACAAACGCATAGATTTTGCTATCGATTCTATTTTTAAAAGTATATTAGAAACTTTTTAAGTAGCAGTAATAATCTTTGTGACAGTAATTTTTTTAATTATACAGTTCAAATGTTTAGCAAAGGTTGTAAAGGAAATTGATCTTAAATCATTAAGCGCTTTAACAACAATATTAAAGCGTGGCAATCATATTTTTTACCAGTATGACATTTTTAATACTCTCAAATTAAGTCACTTAATTTAAGTACACAAATTATAATAAATAATGTATATTTACATATTGTTTTTATATTCACACAATCAATGAAACAGCGATTGAATAAGAAAAATTAAAATACTGTAACTTAATTGATATGTAAGCACATCTTACATCTAATTATGCAAACAATGAATTAAAAAAAAAAACTTATTTGACTTAAAAAAAAGTTTTGTTTTTTTTCACATTTGTATTTTAGGATTTACAAACCAAATGCATATTTAACAATACACAAATACATACTTATGAAATATACATATATGCTTTTGTAAGATTTTTTTTTCTTAATTTCTTTAATTAATCTAAGCGAAAGCGAAATAAACGATGATTTTTCGTTACAAAAATTATTATTAGTTCCTGACTATTAAAATCATCACTTTAGTCTGCATCCAATAAAGATACGATTTAAAAATATTAAAAATCTATTCCCAACGACGTCAATATCAAAAAAAAAAATATGTACGAGAATTTACAAATATTTAAATACCAAGAAAAATAATATTATCTTGCTAGTATATACAGACAGATACTTTTTTAATTTGTTTCAAAATACAAAAAAAAAAACACCAAAACGATGACTACAGATACCACTTATTATGATTATTGCAGAAGTAAGAATAAAAAAATAAACAATGAAATCAATTTTTTTTCATCATATTACTTGTATATATACGATGCATTTTTCATTCCATGTTAGCCTACAAAAAAGTTTATACGGCTTTAAGATAATCAGATATAGGATATGTTTACATAATTAATAATTATATAGCAACATTTAATTATTATTAATTCATCACAAAGAAACGTAGATATTATATTTTTTATTATTTAACAATAATTCTAAAGGAACTCTACACTATAATATTTTGAGCGATATCGTACTTTACATTAACATTACGCGTTTCTGAACCTCGTTGTTTAAAATACATTATAATAATTAATGTTATAAAAACTTTTTTTCCTAGAAACTCAATGTGAATTTCGCGCCAAAATCAGCCGCACAGGTAACATTGGATGGAGATAACAATTTTTTTAGAAAGTAACCTATTAAGGTATGTAGTATAACACAGGATAATCTTTGAGCACGATTTAAGAAATGCATAAAATGTCCTAGTTGCTAAACGTTCAAGAAATCAGAAATAAAAGTATTTTTAAAAATATTGACAGACAATTCAAAATAATATAATACAATTAGAACACAGCGGAACACATCAAAAAGTTACTAAGTTATTTAAATTTAACTGACGATATCAAAATCCTACGTTTTTATTTTCATATATCAAAATTCATTGATAGAATTATCAATAACGAACTATCGCTACGTTATCTATAATTTTTAAAATTGGAAGATTTGCATCGCATTTAAAAAAAATCGGACTAAGATGGGTCAAACGAATAGTATTCTTTTAAATTATATCAAACAAATATTTAATAAGACAACTTGTTATAAAAAGTAAAAAGTAAAGTATAATACAACTTACACACACGTATGTATATGTAAAATGTTTGCGTGTTGTATCGTCTAATATAATATTAATTTCTGTCTATATATTCTAAATACACTCTAAATATAATATGGAATAAACTACGATTTGTATTTACAAAAGATATAATAGATAATATTTTATTGTATCTAAGTTGATATTCATAATTTCCCTAAAATAAATGTTAAAAAACTCCGCTATTGTATGACATTTGTTAGAAATTTAATGAATAATAAGTACCTAGCTTAAGTTAATATCCTAGAATTCAAACAGTTCGTTTTATTTTATTTTTTTATTGCAAAAAAACCGGTATGACAATTGAACAAATCCTGTAAATATTGATATACGAATCGATTTTAATCCAATTGCGATTAAATCAAATAAAGGAATAATTCAGCTAATCAGTAACGATGTATGTAATTAAACAATCGATTGGAATCGTTAAATATCGACATGCTCGCTAATCAGAAACAGTTAATGAATAAAAACCATAATCAAAATGGCGGTCAATTGAGCGGAAAATGGAAATATGCAAGTAATGAAATTGACATTAATATTGACTTTTTTTTAAATATGTTTTAAGTGTAATCTGTTTCATTACTTTGCATTGATTATCTTAAATAAGAAGGAATAAAATTAAATTTATGGTTTTTCGATTTGTTTTATATTATACTTTAGTTTTTATACGCAATATTTAACAGAGTATTTTCTTGATTTTTTTTTAAATAATTCGATTTTGTTTAAGTGTCAATCGGTTTCAAATATTATTAATAGCTTTCGTTTTTTGTTGTTATAAATATCGCATATATACAAAACGGTAATGTTTTTCCGTATTATAATGTCTCCTTTAAAATGAAAAGATTTTTAATTTCACAGATAATAAAACACAAAAGCATTGTTTTATTCTTATGTTACCGAAAGCATTGCCAATTGCGTTGTAATAACAAGGCATTACGCGAAATAAAGAGTTTTAATTTGGAATGAACGAATATGAACGAATGAACGGGAATACGATCTCAGTCGTAAATCATTCGAACAAAGGACGGAAAAGTAAATACAAATTAGGCTTATAATCGCGTTATGGACATTTCTGTGGAATGCTTTATTGCCAGCTGCCACCCAGATTACGATTTTTTTAATCAAAACTTTTCATTTATGATAAAAATGTTTGTCTATTGGTACTTAATAATATGTGAAAACAATATAGGTTTAATTTTTTGAAATAAATAATAGTTTTTTCGAAGTTTTGATAACAATAGTACTATATAAAATATTATTGTAGAAACGTTTGTCATTTTTTTTTATATACTTATTAGCCGGGAGAACTCTAATATAAAAGAAATAACTCTACTCCACCTGGTGGTAAGTGGTAGTAGAGTCCAAACGCGACGACGGCCAGTACAGTCGGAAAGAATGTTCTGCACTAGCCGCCTTCGCCTTGCCGGCCCGCAAGATGCCTCTTCACGCCTCCTTTGAAGGAACCCGGGTTGTAAGAGGAGGGGAACACGTAAGCTGATAAGGAATTCCATTTTTTGGAAGTGCGACAAAGAAAGGAGTTGCCAAATTTATTTCTGCGCGATGGAATTGATGTCACAGTTAGGCGGTGACATCGAGACTGTCTCTCGCGCGTAGACTTAGAAGACATTGTACATTAATATATTTTTCATCTGCAATTTCATTAAGCCTCAGTACGTCAATTGTTTTTTAAACAATTCCACAACTGAAGCAATAGTACAAGCTCATACAAATGAAAGCTATTACCGGTAATGTTACCGAGTACTTAATTTAAAAGAGCGGGAACAATGGCGTCTACCAGAAGCAAAATTGAACGTTAGTTTTTATAACGATTTTAACTGACTGTTTGTTTTTCTTTTTACATAATTAATTAGTTAACGAATTATGTATTATGTAAGTAGCTACTTCAAGCTTAATCAATATTAAAATGATGATTTAAAACTCTCTGTGAGTTATTAAAACAAAATAAATCTGTATTTTTTTTTTTATTTGGGCATGTTTTGGGCTTATGGGTAAGTAGTACTTGAATGACATATATGTTGTTGCGATATTTTATGTATAAGTAGATATAGTTTCAAGTATTTTATTCATTAGAAATAAAAATATTATAATATTAAGTATTCTTTGTTCTATATTTTTTTATATAATTCATCATCTTCATCATCATATCAGCCGAAAGACGTCTACTGCTGGACAAAGGCCTCCCCCAAGGGTTTCCACGTTGGCCGGTCTTGCGCTGCCCGCATCCAACGGCTTCCCGCGATTCGTTCTAAGTCGTCGGTCCACCTTGTAGGGGGCCTGCCCAAGCTGCGTTTTCGGTTCGTGGTCGCCACTCGAGAACCTTTCTGCCCCAGCGGCCTTCGGTTCTGCGAGCAATGTGCCCCGCCCACTGCCACTTCAATTTAACAATTCTTTGGGCTATGTCGGTTATTTTGGTTCGCCTGCGGATTTCATCATTTCTGATTCGATCTCGCAGAGAAACTCCGAGCATAGCCCTCTCCATTGCCCTTTGAGTGACCTTGAGCCTTCTAATGAGGCCAATTGTGAGCGACCACATCTCTGATCCATAAGTCATCACTGGCATGTGGTGGCATGGCGTGGCACACACTGGTCGAAGACTTTCGACTTGAGACACTGCGGTATTTTATAAAATTTTATATAATTAGCAAAATTTAAAATACACAAATGTTACCTATGTGTAAATATTTTGACATGTAAATATTTACAAGAGTTACTTTGAACGACCGAGAAACCTGTCAAATAAGAGTAATAGCAGACACCAGACCAACAAAATTACCGCGAAATGGTCTAAACGTAACGTAAAACGTAAATATTTTGACATTATAACATTTGTTTACATATTTTTTAAGTTTGATTGAAACAGAATTCTCCAACATTAAAAAAATATAGTGAAATTATTTTTTTCAAATTTAGAATAGATTATATAACCAGGAGGTTATAGGCTCAGGCTCGTAAAATCTCAGCCTTGATGACAAAATCTAAAAAAAAAAAAAATTAGATGGCAATAGTTGCAATTCGAAACAGATGGAATTAAACTTAAAAACAATGTTTTAGTTTTATTGAATCTAATACTTATGTATATAAATATCAATATAGGTATTTAAAATAAAAGAAAGAAATATCTTATTTATATCAAGTTCTAGACATATCGAAACAGTTAATAAAAAGAATTGTCTCCGCAATTATCTTCTGACATTTAAAATCAGGTTGTCAAAATTAAATACGACCAATACAATGGTCATACAATAGCTTACGCGTGAAAGTGATCACTAACAAGACTATTGGAGATCTTAATCGAACTCCAAACGCGTAGACAAATAGCCGTAGAGAACAATCGTCAACAGTTTAAAAACAATTTTGTTACGTCGCAAGCAATTACTAAGAAGATTTCGACCCGAGATACCGTCTCAGAAACCATCTCTTAATAATAGGCCCACAAACGACGTACAATAATCTACCTCCATCTCTATAAATATAATTTCTCTCTCTCCAACAGCACGTTTAACCATACAGCCGTTCCTTTCACACGTTGACAGCTCTCGTTTAGAACTCACAGTCCCTACGTATCAGCGTTTAAAATCAAACTGTCTAATTATACCCACATCACCAGTGGAACGCATCAAAGGAGGCATTTTTAATTAATTTAATCCCAAAAACTATTATAATGCGGCCAATTTTGTTATCTAATAATTCGTGACGCGCTAACAAGAGTTGTTCAGACGCCATTTTGAATGCGTTCCGTTAATTTAATGACACGGTTGCTTGTTTGGGGAAAATAAATGACGGTTAGTGAATTGAGATTAATTGAGCGATGAGTTTTAAATAGCTGTTTTATTTTTATAACATTCCTTACCTTCATTTAAACAAATTATAATGAGTAGGATTTAATTCAATTGTTGCCAATGGCAAAAATTGCTTGACATATAATTTTCCAATTGCTAGAAGAAATAAATAATAATTGATATACTATTTTTAACTAAATTACATTATTATTTACAGTTTAGTGTCCTGTCACATTTTATATATTGTTTTTACGTTTCATTTTCACTCTCACTCAACTCATCCATATCCATATCTATTAGTTCTTCATCTTCTTCTTCATAGGAATTGTTGAACTGGTTACTGTCGTCTGGTTTCGAACTGGAGGAACCAGATTTGGTGCCGGTTTTTGCTTCTTCTTCTTGCTGCATTCTTTTATGCTTCGTTCTTCTGTTCTGGAACCAGACTTTCACCTGTAGAAGAAATCAACGTTTAGAAATTCTGACATAAACAAAATATAAATAGCATGTGTTATAAACTGGCAACATGTAATCTAATTTAAATTGAAAAATGGTATATTCAAATGAACTTTTATTAACCTTTATTAATCATGTAAAAAATATAAATAAAGTTCCATATACCTAGTTCATAAAATAATTTATGTTTATTATATGTACGAGTAAATCATTTTTTTGTAACTCAATTGATAAATCAATAAATTATCTAAATTCACTAAGGGCATTAAACCATGCCTGAGTATATACATTTAAAAGACTTAATTAATGTAAGCAACTAAATTTAATTAATACGATATATATTTTTAAATAACAAGGGTAGTTCTACCCCTAACAAAATATACATTATACACACTCGATTAACTCAACCGTAAAGGGTTAAAGAAATAAAACTATCCAACCCCAATAATATTTCATCGCATTGAAAGAAAATTGTCGAAATTTTTCTACTGGCAACACAAAGAGATTTCCCGCGTTACCGGACGCCATCTTGTGAAGCGATCTGTCACGTGTTTAATGGCGGGTGAAATCTATTCACGGAGTTTGAAAACTGTTTTGAGAAAATATGTTAATGGAAGCGAATCCCGGTTTTGGCAATAAAGTTTAACAATGTACGTATGTAACATCCTCTGTTATCGATATTAAATAGAAAATACGACGTTATTTCTGGATTCTTTTAAGTATTTTACTGCGTCTAGGTCTTGTCTTTATAAAAGTATTCAAACGGTAGGTATACCAAAAAGGTTAAAACATTTTATCTCTTGACACACAACTTTAACCTTAGTAGGTAATATTTATATAATGATTTCATAAGGTTTATGAGTTTACTCGAGATAGAATATTATACATTTTTTTTTTTTATAATATTTTTGCTAATGAAGCCTTCTAAGCCACGCACTTTGATGCAGTAATTACTCTTCCCACAAAGTAAACATAAAAATTAACTATTTTAAAGTTTAGTTTATAAGAACAGCGAGAAATACCATATATATAATATAGTAACTTATTTAATTATGATTTATATCGGAATTAAAATATTCCTTAAGCATTTCATAAAAAAAATCTAATTTTCATATTGAAATATTTCAAAGAATTATTAATGGTATGTGATATAAACATTAAGATATTTTTTTCAATTTGTCATTATAATCCGGAAAGCGTGGCTATCTATCTATTTTCCCCTAAAATTAGATAACAATGAGCGGCCACGGTACATTAGCACTACATATCGACATCAAATATCAATCAAACACCCTTTGTAGTGACGTAATGGACCGTGACAGAAAGGGATGGAAGGTGTCGGACAGGGACAGATAGATGAAGTCATTTGAACTTAGGTATTATTCTATGTATCTATATAACGACTGTAAATCCTTCATACAAAATAATTTTACTTCACGAGGACACCTCCGATACATTTTCAACGCCATTTTGTCAAGAAGATATACAGATTATACGTATACCACAGATTATTTAAAACAAATATAAGTATGTATTTATTCATCATAACTCCTGCCATTGGAATCGCCTACATATTAACAGACACAGCACTTTACTTAACAGCCTAATCGGTTAACAGTAAAACCGAAGCGTAAGAGAGTAATTTAAACAAATCATCGTTTCAAACTACAACAGATAATAAACATTTTAAGCGCATTATCGTCTCGTAAAACGTCATAAGTTATAAACAAGTTACAACAAACCGAATATTAAGATTCATACGTGAAACGATAATTTCCTTCACAATGACACGCAGGCCGGCTTAAGAAAGGAACTTTAGCAGTTAACTCGATATGTTTGTAAAAGCCATTGTAAATTTTATAGCTCCTAAACATATGATCTGAGGTATGTTTCTAAAACCGTTTGTGTTCACTGAATGAAGTTATACAGCCAGGGTTGGCTTAAGTTATGTGCGTGAAATTTACTTAAATGTGTACGTTTAATTTAAAGGAATTTTGCTCGCTCATACTATTATATATGTGTACGTATGAGCTAGCAAATTCTTGTTTTATTATTGAAATTGTAATATGTTCGAAAATTATTTTTGCAATCATTTAACTTATGTATGTATTTTCATTTGATTATTTAATCTGATTTGGTAAATTCGACTCGTTTGATAAAAGCTTTCGGCCTTACATTTAAAATAAGTAACATGTTGGCTATTTAGTTAATGATTTCGCTCTTTCTGTCATCGTTGATTTCAAATTCGAAAGAAGAAGACGCAGTATTGCTTAATTAAACAACGTTTATTTTTAAGGCCGTAAGTAACTTGCCAGGTTTTATCGGTACATTCCTAACCGATGGTAGTTTTCCATTGAATTTAATCGTGTAGTGACGATTCAAATATGTTTTTTTTTATAGAATAGGAAGGCTGACGAGCATATAGTCCACCTGATGGTAAGTGGTCAGCAACACCCATAGACATTGGCAATGTAAGAAATGTTAACCATCGCTTACATAGCCAATGCGCCACCAACATTGGGAGCGAAGATGTTATGTCCCTTGTGCTCACCCTTCAAACCGGAACACAACAATACCAAGTACTGCTGTTTTGCGGTAGAATATCTGATGAGTGGGTGGTACCTACCTACACGAGCTTGCACAGAACCCTACCACCAGTAGTTTATATATGTTTATAAGAACCTACTCAAGTATGTATATTATTACATATGTATGTATGTGTATTCTCAACAATGTAATAAACAAGAATTAGTGATAATATTTATAGCCTGCTCTCATCACTCGGTGGTAGGGCTTTGTGCAAGACAAGATACCTACCTAATCGTCATATTCTCTCGCCAATGAGCATTATATATATTTGTTATAGTTGTGTTTCGGTTTGAAGGGTGAGTGAGTCAGTGTAATTACAGGCACAAGGGGTAAAAGTATCTTAGTTCCCGGGTTTGGTAACCCATTGCCAATTAAGCTGTAATATTTCTTGCAATATTTCTTACAGCGACTTAGCAAAAGACACAAGTTTTGATTGTATTATAAAATTTCATGGACTATTTATACATTTATCAATAAAGCTCCTGATAAAAAATTATTATGAATTAGGTATATAACATTTTTCGATTATATACATCGTTGATTTCCAAACAAGATAACCTACATAACTTTAATTGTATATAATTATTATTAATATTTACTAGTTTATGATATAGTGCATATGTATTGTTTATTTTGTAAATCAGATATATATTTTATTAACACTTATGTGAGTTGTAGATTTTTTGTTTTTCGTCAATTTTATTTGCATGTTAAGTTAGTATATACTTTGTAACGCTACTTTTATATAGGCATTAAGAAAATTTATTTTTAAGTATATAACGTTGGCATTCCAATAAATAAATTAAAGAAAAACAGTAACTGTTGAGTTTCTTATCAGTTCTTATTAGAATCTACAGTCCGAACAACAGATTTTCCGAACAAAAAATTTGAAGAAACGACCATTCTTATGCTTATAAGAATCTAAGTACTAATCTAAATATTTGAACAAAATATTTTGATTTTAATTTAAAGTCGATTTAGTGAAATGACATTTTTAAACGTTACACAACTAATTTATAGTAACATAATGTATAAAGATAATCATCAAATTGATCACCAATTCATCTTACACTTCCTCACCAACCCCATAATGTAACAAGGGTTGTAACCCCATGGGATCTACCATGATAAATGGGGTGTTCGATCGGTACCAATAAATTGGCCTATGGGACCCGAGCCCGTCGGATACGCTTGTAATTTAACGAGTAATGGGAAATTTTATGAGGGTTAGAGATTTTGTCTTATATAATCGACGAGAAAATTTAGGTGATTTCTTTGATTTGATTATAGAAACATTCTTTGGTAAAAAATTCGTATCATATAAAGCTTTCAAATTTATTAGCTAATATTCAAAAACAAACGAACAATTATATATAAAAAAATGTTTAGTTTAGTGTTATAGTATTAGTAGTGTAAATGTTAATTTTAGTTATTATCCGTAATCCGTAACAGCCTGTGAATGTCCCACTGCTGGGCTAAAGGCCTCCTCTCCATTTTTTTTAGAAGAAGGTTATTATATAAACTGCATTTATAGATACGTATTTTAAAATATCATTATTTCTAACATACATTTTTTAAAAAGTTAACGCAGATATATCCAAAAGCTTTTAAAACTTACCTACATCAGTTATTTACGTTAGTTATAAACATTTACATAACAATATAAAAAGCTTTTTAATACATTAATGTTATATATGTTTTATATGAGACATAATAAAGACAACATTAATAAAAAAAAAAACTTTACAAGACCGGAGCAATAATGAGGTCTGGTCTGGTCTGTGTATTTGCAGTTACTTAGATTAAGGATATAGGTCTTCTATCCTTATAAATGATTATAGCATATATATATCCCTATATATATGCTATAATCATTTATAATAACTGACGAGGCTCTGGCGACCGAGCTGTGGCGGTATAACCACTAAGACCTGGCTGGGTAACCTGACAGAAGAGGCTTCAACAGCCTGGGGATACAAATAATTTCCAAAAGGTTTGGTGCAGAAGGCAATGGGAAACCACTGCAACTATCCTTCCCAAGAAAGTCAACATGAAACTACGAACAGAGAGAATACGATTGCCATACGACCCGCGTAGGAACCGGCGCCGTTCTGAGTCCGGGGCAGGTGGTGTGAAATATGTTACCGGCCACGGGGTAGCAGGGAACCAGGCTCCCCATGGAAATTCAGCTACTGAAACGTATTATAAGCTACGCCAAATCCAAACAATAGGGACATGGAATGTGCGCGGACTACTCAGCCCTGGTTTTTCAAGGCAAGATGGATGGCATCAGACCACGTGGAAGGATGCCCATGCGATGGACCGACCAAATAAAAACAACTGTTGGCGGTCCTTTGCATGAAAGCACGAGGCTTGCCACTACAGGGACATATGGCGCAGGCTCGTGAGGCGAATAACATCTACGCCGAATAATTTATAATACTTCATGGCGACCACGACCGCTCTGACAAGAGTGTCACGACGAAGAAGAAGAAGAATCTATCATTTATAAATACATAATAATACAATGGCCATTATCCGTTCAAAACTGAACCACAGATAATAAAATGCAAATGTCACACTCGCGCGGGAGTAAATCTTTTATAAGTGGCGATTAACAAACGAAATGTGAAAAGTGATTAAACAATTACGACGAGCTGATGCAAATTATATGAAACACATTTCATACGAGGGCACAATGAAGATAATTTAAACAGCGCATCTGCTATTACACTGACTAGAATAAATAGACCCGCGATTGAACTAACTCGCAGTGTCAAAAGGGCTCTTAAATAACTGGACCCATAAACGTTGTAAGACTCCGCAAACAACTCCGATAGAAGGGTACCCGTGTTATAACGATACCCGCGCTGAATAAATAAAGGGTGTCATTCAAAACATGCCCCAAAATACGATTAAGTGCTTATATACGCGATTATACTCCCTAACGGATTAGAGCGAGAGGGGAGGAGCGGTCGCAGTAAGAAAGAAAGGGATAGCTAGAGGGGGAGATGCGCAATTATGGGGTAGATACGAATTGAGCCAAAATTTAAGCGAAAAGCTATTTATCTCTATATTACTTTATTGTCGATCCATTAGTGTGGAAACAGGACAGATGTATGCGATAGAGTGGGACATCATTATGCGACAAATTGGGGTTGTTAGGCGATTGTAATTTTTACGCCCTATTCGCAATTCGCTACTGTAAGACAAGGACGTTGGATACGTTTTCGTTGTGCGCAAAAGAGATGGCTGTAAAGAACTTAATGTCACGGTTACGAAAGATCAATTACTTGTTAATAATGAGCGCATTGTCAGATATAATTGGTAAGTCGATTCATAATCAGTAGTTTAGTTCTGACTAATGTTTGCTCTTAAAATTGTGGGCGGCCATTTTGTTAGCTTAGATAATAATTACGTGAGAATGTTAAACTGAGTGCTTATTTAAAATTATAGATGGTCGTGTATATTATATTAAAAATTTGTTTATCATAATTATATAAACGTCATATAAAGTTTAGTAATAAATTGTCGATTTTTAATATGTAATGGTTAGGAATACTTGTAACAAGTTAAAATGTAATAAATGTATATGGTAACATCTTAATGTTTTTGGTTATATCTAGGTATCTATGATATTGGACAGTAAGACTATGTCAATACCGGATCTATTTACACTTATTACTAAGTATATAGAGTAATCGTTTTGTAGGGGGACAGTTGTTAGATACCCGACGTCCATTTCAGTACCCCTAAAAACGTGAAAAATTTCTGGATGATAACTTAAGTAGTATTGACGTAAAAGCCGAGATGGCCCAGTGGTAAGAACGCGTGAATCTTAACCGATGATCGTGGGTTCAAACCCGGGCAAGCACCACTGAATTTTCATGTGCTTAATTTCTGATTATAATTCATCTCGTGTTTTACGGTGAAGGAAAACATCGTGAGGAAACCTGCATGTGTCTAATTTCACTGAAATTGTGCCACATGTGAATTCTACCAACCCGCATTGGAGCAGCGTGGTGGAATAAGCTCCAAACCTTCTCCTCAAAAAGAGGAGAGGAGGCCTTTAGCCCAGCAGTGGGACATTCACAGGCTGTTACGGACGGATACGGATATTAACGTGAAAGAATAAAAAACAAACAATTGCATTTATAATACACGTAAAGGTTTACTTACGTTACTTAGCTTATGTTCAATTTAAAACTTGAAAACGCACGTTTTAAGTCGTAGTTTTTTATTTATTAACTTAAAGGTTAAGACGTTAATTATGATTTAACATGTAAATAGTAAATATATGAATGTTATATTAATAAAACGAAAGGAAACAAACAGTCTTATGTTAAGTAAAATTATGTGTAATTAACTCTTACGACATTTTGACCTAACAGTAATAAAATATAAAAGATACGCTATACGTGTATCAATTTAAACATAATAATTATTGTAATAAACTTCGCATATCACTTTCTAGCATTTGAGTTTAGTCTATAGAAGAGTTGCTATCAAACTGCCTCATTGCCATCATGAAAATACCTTCTTTTTTTATAGAATAGGAAGGTGGACGAGCATATGGGCCACCTGATGGTAAGTGGTCACCAAACGCCCTTAGACATTGGCATTGTAAGAAATGTCAACCATCGATCAACAATATCAAGTATTGCTGTTTTGCGGTAGAATATCTGATGAGTGGGTGGTACCTACCCAGACGGACTTGCACAAAGCCCTACCACCAGTAAAATACCTACTCGAAGATAAAACGTTGCCGAAGTTTTTAATTATAAAACCTAAAACATTTGAATTTACATCAATCAATCGAACGAAATAAATCATCTGAATTTTATTCACGAAAAAAAAACGCAATTCATCAAAATATTTTTCAATTATTTTTATTCTTTATGGCTTTACAGCTTCACGTCATCGTCATTCATCGATGTAAAAAAAAGTAATATCCTGTTTTACCCCGGATACTGCTGTTACTTAATATATTTGGAGTTACTTCATTACTATCAAATTATTATGCTGAATCTGTCATAACTTATAACGGTTTATTTATTGATAATACATTCGATGAAAATTAAATAAACTATTATATACTTAGTATCCGCTTTTACTGGTGCTACATAGTCTAAAGCAGAGAAGTCATAGATTTAATTAAGGAAATACTATACCGTAATTATTTGCTGAAATAAATATAAATGTAAATAAATTATTAGTAAAAAAAAAAAGCATTTTTAATAGCAAGCTTTTCTATACAATATGTTTTGTCTATGCCGTAGGACTATACTGTAAGAAAAAACTCGATACCCACCACAGAAAACGAACGTGAAATATAATACAAATATAGGTAACTATAATAAACAAAATAATTGCCAATTTAATAAATTGCTTATTTCAATTGTTTTATAAATAATTAAGATACGATTATGGTTTTACTTCAGAACAGAAACCTTCACACCAACACTAACTACAAATTAACACTACAAAAAAAAGCAAATTAACACTAGAAAAAAAAGCACAGAATACGAACGAGGTAATCATTAAATTTTACGATAATAAAATTACTTTGATATATTTATTCCGTAAAATCACTCTCGAAGCCAACCAAGACTGGGATCATACACATAAACGTTAATAATAATAATAAAATTAAAATAACATCACCACAAGTCTTTTATCAAAATGTTCACGAGTGAGATACGAAGTAAGAAGTACCAATTGTATAAAGGTGTTTGTAAGATATAAATTTCAGAACAGATACATTTTGTTTGAATTCAATTACTCTTACAGCTATAAACTCTTTGGTTTCCAACCTCCTTTTTCATTATAAACTTGCTTGTTTATTATTTATCTAACATAGCAACACTCGTGTTGAAACCCATAACCGATTTAATAACAGATATATATATTTTTAACAAACATATTACCAACTGTACAAATATAAAAATTAAAAAATGATCGCCAAATCCATTCCAAATTGGATTAGGTTATAATAAGCAATACTAATAAATAAAATATTAATTAGTTGATATCACTAATATTAAGATAAATCGAACAAGAATGAATACTCAAAGCGGATGTTGCGAAAAGCCGTTGGTATTTTCATAAAATATAATATAAATACGTGTTATAAATCTTATATGATACGAGTGTCATGATCCCCTGGGCGGAGCCGCGGGGTGCCGTCGTGTTGACACGCGCGCCCTCAGGGAGCAGGGTTGCGCGTTAAACGAAATAACTTCATATCAAATAAAGAAATATATCCGATTGTATATCATAACAAGATATGATATGCTATTTTTTCCTTTGTAATTTAAAAAACAGTCATTAATAGTATATTTTCATTCATAGAAAATTATTTTAATATTAAGAGGAAACTGGGTTATACATAAAAGAGAAATCTATTTTAATTGACATCAAAATTATTATTATAGTGTTTTTTTTTATTATTTAAACTATTTTGTCTTGTGTAATCTATCTTTCTCAATAAATAATCTATTGCATTATTTTAAATTCTCCCACGCAGTTCTTGAGGTTCGCGCGCTCAAACAAACATACTCTTCACCTTTATGATACCATTATAATATTGATGAAATATATTTTATAAGCATTCTGGTTAGCCACCCAAAAACATGTTTTAATAAGGCATAGTATCTAATTTGAAATATAAATACTAAATTAATTAATTAGTAATTAGATAAGGATAGAAAATAACTGTCATTTTATAATAATGTTAGCCGATATCCAAATATATGATAAACATATATACATATACTACTATATTTCGACTGTTTGCATCAGTTTGGGCGTTATTGAGACACAAAAATCCTAACACAAACATTTTAAATTATTAAGATAAATAGAGAGCAATTTAAATATATAATTGCAAATGTGATTACATAGATTATAAAGACGCATATAAGATGATCCCCTGGGCGTGGCCAAAGGGTGCCGACGATTATCAACGCTTCCCTAAGCCAAATAGGGGGAGCGCCAAGATAGACATTCTACCTATCTATATTGTTTAGTATATGTATCCGTAAATAGTACAATAAAATATATTTTATTTGTAAATAGTTTTTGGATTTCAAGATCAAACTTTAATGTAACGTTTCAATGTGTAACGTGATTAACATTCTACCGAGATGAACCGGTAAATAACTGACGTGCTTTTCTAAAATATCTATACTAGAGAACATTACCAAGCGGACTTTACACGGAGAGAAGTGAATTCATTTAAATGTAAATACGAACATGCGTTTAAATCAACACATAAGAAAGAGACAACAATAGTTTTAGACATGTCAAATTGTGTACCAACAAAATAGTCACCTTTCTAAACTTCGTGTTCTTTAACCGAACCATGTTATTGCGATGTAGTTAAAACAAAAATGTCTGCCAAAACTTAAATTAAATTCCATATAAAAGTCAAATCAAAAGTAAGATTTTTCAGTTACAATATTAATGTATTCTAATGAACTTCGATTACTCTTCGATTACTTCGATTACTTTCGTTACTTAATTAATTATTATTACTGATATATAACCACTTCATTTTTTTTATGAGAAAGAAAGGAATTATTTATTGTAAAAAATTGCAGTTATTACATAGCTCTACATAAAAACCCCCTTTAACCCCCTGAGGCCTAAGTTTTAATATATAACATAACATTATTATAAATATACAATATTGAAGTCCTTAACAATTTGCTTTTTTTCTAATAATAAAATAAAGTTGATATATTTTAATGTGTCATTAACTATGGACAACATTTTTATAATATACAAAATAAAAAAACAAATAAAATAAAGCAATTTTGTGGATTTCCGATTTTAACTGTTGCCACTGACAATATTAAAAAAAAACAATCATCACTAGCAGCTGAGCCAAACGATTATTTACGATGTATCTGTAGAAACTCTTTTGTAAAAGTAATTACAATATACTTTTATTACTATAAATGAAATTTAACAAATATAGGCGAGTGTCATTAATAAAAACATACATTTATCGCATTCATAATAATTAAAGTTGTTTTTGCTTCAATGTTGCCTGACATTAAATTCTTCGATGATCAAAACTGGTCGAGCCTCGTAATTTTATATTATTAAGTAAATTGTACACCTGCCTCATACGGTCTGCAGCGATTATAATAAAATGTTTATGTAGATAATTTGATTATTGGGAATTGTGAAAATGTTGAAATAAATCAACATACGCTTTTTATTTACTTTCGAGCTGTTCTATTAGCCAACTTTACAATATTGACATATCTTTTTTTAAACAAGGAAATGTTTCTTATTTAAGTTGACTTATGATTTAATTTATAATGCCTAAAATCTAATATTTTGATATAAGAATTCAAAAGAAATACCGAAAGAGTTTTAATGTTATAATTAAATATGAATCGTAAAAAGATCTAGATCTCTCGACTTCACGCATGAAAAACTTTCAATTGGCACAAAAAAATGAGTAAAACCTCATCAAAACGTAATAAATATAACAGCAATTCAAGGCTCATTACCTCGCAATTTTCGATGTTAATTGTACACAAGAACAACGCATGCTTTGTAAAAAAATACACAGAAAAAGCAACTGTCATGAATGACTGAGCTTGCAATATAATAAATAAGATACATGTTTTAAAAATAATCCACATTACATTCACATTTATGTAAATGTAATAAAAGCTAATTTGGCGTGTATATTTTTTTAAATGTGTTGTTGTTTGTGCGTTACTTCGATTAAAGGATGAATTCTTAACGCTTTCAGGTACGGAAGGTTTTAAAGAGCAAGTTGTTGCAACATCAAATTAAAAAAGGTAAGAAAACCCTTTCCTTATTTTAATTCAAATTTTCTTTTTTATAATTAAAAAAAAAATACAAATTTAAACTGTCAAAATGATATCTTTATTTAAAGAAACAATTTAAATAGAAATTAAAACGTTCCATTTAACACATCAATAAATAATAATGTCGTCTACACACATGGTCATTAGAATTAATGCAGCTAATAAATTCACGATAACATTATAACCGATGTTTGTCTATTTATAATGCCCGATTCTGTTGTAAATACATCACTATCGAATGACAACACTTACAATGTTAAACGTACACAACTAAATAGCTGTAATAAATATACTTACGACATCTTTATAAAATAATCTTGTAACATTATATAATATGCCTTAAATAATAAATAAGCTACATTTATGCGATGTTACATATATATATATTTTTTTTTTTATAGAATAGGAAGGTGGACGAGCATATGGGCCACCTGATGGTAAGTGGTCACCAACGCTCTTAGACATTAGCATTGTAAGAAATGTCAACCATCGCTTACATATCCAATGCGCCACCAACCTTTGGAACTAAGATTTTATGTCCCTTGTGCCTGTAATTACACTGGCTCACTCACCCTTCAAACCGGAACACAACAATATCAAGTATTGCTGTTTTGCGGTAGAATATCTGATGAGTGGGTGGTACCTACCCAGACGAGCTTGCACAAAGCCCTACCACCAGTATATACAGTATATATACAGTATGTGATGTTTAATATGACATACCTATACGAATGAAATGTATCTGATAGCAGATTACTTGTATTATAGAAGCTCAAAGATATTAGTCATAACTATTTCATGTTTTTTTTTTTTTATTTGTATTTGTGACTGCTACATCAAAGATAAAGCCTAGTAATTCAGATTTACAATAGCGCCACAGTCTTTCTGTTTATGTAAGTCTAATCTAGCGAATAGTTTTTAAGCGATTCCCAACGAATGAGCTGTTTTTTTTTACTTGTATCAATGATTAATGTTATTAAAACCTTGTTCTGATAAAGTGTATACTATTATTAAATTATTTCATTTATGTTATAATTTATTAAAAATTTAGTGGTATAATCTTTTTTTTATTATATGAGTAGCCTTTTTATATTATGCCAGTGTAGTCTAATAAATAAATATAGAAAGTCTTTTTCATTATTCCAATTAAAAGTGTCCCATTAATTAACTCAAAGTATTAACTGATATCTTCAGAAAAATGACCTTTATTTAAAAAGTTATTTGACATAATTCTTATGTATATCTAGATAACCCAATGAAATTATTACTAACTATTTTTTAAATTAGAAACTTGGACATTTTTTTTTTATTTTCTTCCTTTATAAAATATTATTCATTTTTCATCTTAGTAACAAATGGCTAGCGTTTTAAATCCTACCTTATGTCGAACGTCTAATTAGCCATAAAATTATACGTAATTAAAACATTTTGCCAACCTTAAAATGAAAAATTAAAAAAATAATAATTATACAATTTTGAGCTGTTGACGTGGTAATGACAGAGTGGCTTGTCAAGTAAAAAAGAGAATGACGATTCCTAAAAAGGTATAATTTAAATAATTTTATTGTTCATAAGAATGCGAATAATATTACCAACATTTATGTAAAGTACTATAAGATATGTTTATCAAAATGAAATCCATTTAACTTAAGACTAAAAGGTAAAGATATTTCAAAACAAAAACGAAACACCGGCTCGCTATTTTTTATTACCCGTCGTATTATGATGAATCATAATGAAAATTATAAATAAAGTTCGAATGAAACAAAACTCGCTAACATTCCTTCGACAGTTTCATCAGAATATTTTATTTCCAAAACGAAGTTAGTTTTTAATCAGTAACGTTTGACATTGAATTTATTAAACGATAACTTAATAATCTGACGCATTTATACTGACTTAGATAACATAAACGTGTATAAGAAATGTTAAATTCATTTAATTTATTGAATGATCCGCACAGATTAATTAAATGACAACGCGGAAATGACAGAAACGTCAAATCAAAACGGCAATGAAAGAAACAGAAATGACGTTAGACGACGGAATGATTAATTAAATAGTTAAGTATATAAATATATATATATATGACCCACATATATATGCACTAAATGTGAAACTCTTGCAATCATCGTTTGCATTCAGCTGTAAATAATATCAATGCTGTAGAAACTGGGCTAATAATCGCCGGCCACACCCGGGCGTGTCTTTAGTATGGTTCGCAGAAACATTATCATTTACTTATATTTTATATTATTTTTAAATGGAAATGCGACAGATGTTAAACGGCCTTATATTTACTTAAAGATGACGGGCCGGTTGACGTGGTTGGTAGATATTTGCCTTTCACGCCGAAGGTTGTGGGTTCGATTCCCACCCAGACATTTGTGTGCATGAACATGTCTGTTTGTCCTGAGTCTGGTTATAATTATCTATATAAGTATGTATTTACAAAAGAAAAGTAGTATATGTAGTATATCAGTTGTCTGGTTTCCATAGTACAAGCTCTGCTTGGTTTGGGATCAGATGGTCGTATGTGAATAATGTCCCAGGATATTATTATTAAAGAGGTATCAAGTTATTTGATCAGTGGTGGCTTGTATATGATATTGCTGGAGACAGCTGATGAATATTTCATATGATAATAATTTCACGAATCTAAGTATGATTAAGTTTTCTTTTTATTGTATTAGGTAAGTAAATTGGCAATGGTAAGTAGTCACCACGACCTGTAGACATTAGTACAAAGAAATATCAGCCACTCTATACCAACCTTGAGCTAAGATATTATATTAAGGGTCAGAACCCTTGTGCCCGTTACACCCTTCATACGGAACACATCAATAGTAAGTATTGCTGTTTGGCTGTGGAACATCTGGTCAGTGGGTGATACCTACCGAGACGGGCTTACACACCAAAGTACCAACGGGCTTAATCACCAAATAAGTTAGAAGAAGCGCATATTATTTAATTTACTATGACACAGTTCTCATATTTTACAAATCACTCAATGTATTATTACGTTATGTTTTTTACGTATATTATGATCAACATAATTAAAAAATTGCATATTCTAATGAAAAAAAGCCGAGATGGAGTGGTTAGAACGGATGAATCTTAACCGATGATCATGGACTAGAACCCACGAATTTTCATGTGCTTAATTTGTGTTTATAATTCATCTCGTGCTTGACGATGAAGAAAAACACCGTGAAGAAACCTGCATATGTCTGATTTCATTGAAGTTCTGCCACTTGTGTATTCTACCAACCCGCACTGGAGCAGCGTGATGGAATAAGCTCCAAACCTTCTCCTCAAAAAGGGAGAGGAGGCCTTAGCCCAGCAGTGGGACATTAACAGTTACTATTACTATATTCTAAGGAACCTGACATAAAACAACTGCAACTGCTATAAATTTCTCTTTCATAAAAAAAATGCATAAATAGTTACTATTAACAGACTTCAAAAGTAATGATGCTGCGCTACTGATTCACTGGAGATTCAATTCAAATAAAGATTGCAATAATAATAAAATCAAATAGATATTACTTAAGCAATAATTCAAGTAAATCCAGAAGATACAACAAGTTTTATATCTAAAAACCAACAGAAGCTTCAAGGAGTTAATATTTAATCTATATAACCATGTAATTATATTTTCTGCTATCTGTACTCGGACAGGGACGCACGCAACGCCTAATGAACGTAATTATTGAGTTTTTTTATCAATTTTAGTATTAAACGCAATGTTGATACCTTTGCCGATTTCATTATTACATACGTCAGCAACAATTAATATTGCATCTATATTTAACATTACGCCGATTTGTTATCTGTAATTGATATTTAAACTGCCAAAATTTATGATCTTATTATATTGCATATTTTTTTTGTTTACGTTCTGAAATTAAACATTAAAAATCTTTACCATGAATACAATTTTTTAGTACAATTAAAGCAATCTCAATAAAAAAATTTTATCTTATAATTTAATATTCAAATTTTTTTTTCTTAATTAATTTTTTGCGGCCTTACTTATAAAAGTTAAGCGTATGATTAATAAAACAACGCTGTCTTCTTTTTTCGAATGTTAAATCAAAACCTAATTACATAGAGAGTGAAATCAGTGTTTAACTAAACAGGCGCTTATTATCATTTATAAGTAACGCGGTTAATGCAAAATTAAAATGACCAGTTCTATACGGTCCTAAGATACTGCAGTTGTTTTAGTACGAACAGTTTAACCAACATTACGTTGATATTATATATCATAATGATTTTGAAATTTAACATTTGAAATTAAAACGAACGAATGATTGATAAAAGCCGAGATGGCGTAGTGGTTAGAACACGTGAATCTCAACCGATGATCGTGGGTTCAAACCCGGGCAAGCACCACTGAATTTTCATGTGCTTAATTTATGTTTATAATTCATCTCGTGCTTGACGGTGAAGGAAAACATCGTGAGGAAACCTGCATGTGTCAAATTTCATTGAATTTCTGCCACATGTGTATTCTACCGACCCGCATTAAAGCAGCGTGGTGGAATAAGCTCCAAAACCTTCTCCTCAAAAGGGAGAGGAGGCCTTAGCCCAGCAGTGGGACATTAACAGGCTGTTACTGATTGATCAATCGGATTAGTGAATGAAAAATTTACATGACAATAATAAGAGGTCGACTAAAGTTTTCGATATCGGTTGTTTGATGTGAAACATTAAGAATGACGCTCTCTTATCTGGTCCTACTCCTCTCCGCTGTCATGTGTATTTTTTACGTCCATATACATATAATACTAGCTAAGCGTCCGGGCTTGGCACGGGTAGAAGAGTGTATTTTGGGTAGGATGCGCGTAAAATCAGTTCTTAGTGAGCGTGTACGTCGGGGAAGGAGTAACTGTGACAATCGTGCGTATAGTTTAGGAGATCTCGTAATGAGTAGTATTTCGCTTATATATATATATATATATATTTATATATATATTAGAAACTATGTTTTTATTTTGTTTCATATATATTTATTGGCTATCTTTATAAGTTCTACCTAACTTAGCAATCTAGAGTACATGCCCGAAATTCAAGGATATAAATAATATAAAATAAATGAGAGGTCATTTACCTGAGTCTCTGTCAAGCTCAACGCTTGTGCTAATTGTTTCCTTTCAGCACCGACAACGTAATGGTTCTTCTCGAAAGCGTGCTCCAGCTTCAACAGCTGGGAGGGGGAGAAGGCTGTTCTGATTCGTTTCGGCTTGCGGAACGGCTGAAGGAGGAAGCCGGGGATATCTGGACCTGGTGACAAAATCGACTTATTAAAATGTATTTCAGTGAACTAATAGACGTTTTCATTCTAAGGAATTTGTAGACATTATTAATTATTTAATACTTATTATCGATTTATCAAAGCTCTAAACCGGTTGGAACCGGATTGTCATAATCAGTTAATAATAGAATAAATTAATGAGACATGGCAATTGCTACATTTTTTTATAGAAAAGGACGGCGAACGAGCATATGGCCTATCTGATGGTAAGTGGTCATCAACAATTGTAAGAAATGTTAACCATCGCTTACAACACCAATGCGCCACCAACCTTGGGAACTAAGATGTTATGTCCCTTGTGCCTATAATTACACTTCTGATGATTGGGTGGTACCTACCCAGACGAGCTTGCACAAAGCTCTACCACCAGTAAAAATAGATACATACCTGAAGCCGCGGTTTTTTTGTCACAAATCTAATATTTTCTGATTTTATATACTGGGACGTGTCGACATTTTAATTATAAGTAATTATATAAAAATGAAATAATTTTAAAGCACGCTAATTCATTTAGATGGGGTTAGTATCCATTTGTTTTCATGCGTATAAATTAACTTAAAGTAATTAAAATATACAATTTAATTAATGAAAAAAGCTTAAATACTTGAATTAAATAATAACGAATTTCTTAATAGAAAAACCCAGCAGTTCTTATTGACCCGATTTAGGGTATGCAGAATTTAAAGTTAGCCATTAACATGATCTTTAAGGGTAGTTTATTATACCGTAAGTAACACATGATATATCCATATAATAATTACTATCATATTAATAATCTCAAACGCTTTATCGATTTTGATGAAACTTTAAACATTAAATAATAAGACCATAACCATTATTAAAAATTAAAAAAAAAACATATGTTTAGTTTTAATTTCGAACTTTTTCTTCTATTCTTATTTTTTTAATTGATAACTTTAGGGTTTGTTTATAACTACCAAACAAATATAACGATTAATTAGACATTAATTTGACAAATAGAGGAGAAACTGAATGAGTTGAAATGTCTTTTCCTTGTCTACCTTTATAAAGATTTAACCTATAAAATATTTTGAAAGCATTTGAAAGCCGTGCTAACAGTGAATGATGTCCTCCTGACTGCTTTTGACCACGCTGGCCAATCCGAGAAGAGATTAGCCACCTGCGCACATATTAGAGTGCACAAGTGTGTGCGCAAACACAGGTGCACTCACTATTCCCTTACTCATATTCCGATGGGATGGCAATCCGACACGACCGGAAAGAGTTCAGGCAGAACCAACGTGTTTACGTGCATTATGTACGCATAAATTAATTAAATATAATTAAGGTTCATTTGTAATTAATTAAATAATTAAACCATTTATCGAAACATTATTAGTTATATTTAAAGTTATAAATCATCATAAAACATTGATTAAACACAAACTTAATACATTCAGACATTTTCAATTATACTGACATTTATACAAACATTTATGTTAATTATACAAAATATTAAATACATTAATTATCTGTACGTTCATTAAACATAATCTCCGTAACATTTCAAGTTCTAAAAGCTTGCAAATATAATAACAGGCTATTTCGTACGGAGTATCTTTGTAATGGCGGTCAGCTATTAAAATTAAATTAAGCAAAGATTACCGCTAAGCGACCAACAGCCGGTTAATCTATCAACCGCTTACATACATACATTTTACGAAGAATTATTAAGTAAGGAAAGAAATAATACTGTTTTATAAATTGCATGTTGTTCATGACTTTAACGCTGATGAGTAAGGATCTAACCGAACGTTTTCGTATTATAATGTTAGTTAATTATCGTAGAAAATATTATATTGCTAAGTAAAAACCAGATAATTCCAGTTTGTAGATTGTAGATAAACGTGTATAAAAACAAACGTGTGTACTAGGCTTAAGCCTTATTATCATCATTAAATAGGTTTTATATTAATACTGGCAATGTTCTAGAAACTTCTAATAGATTCGTTCGGTTTGATAGGTCATGTATGAGGGATGTTTTTTTTAATATTATAATTAAAAGTTTCGTTATCGTATTACCAAGTATTAAAACCATAGATTTTCTCTATGGATTCGTTCGAACATAAATTTTACTCAGAATAATTACCGTGTTAATTCATACTGGTGGTAGGGCTTTGTGCAAGCTCGTCTGGGTAGGTACCACCCACTCATCAGATATTCTACCGCAAAACAGCAGTACTTGTTATTGTTGTGTTCCGGTTTGAAGGTTGAGTGAGCCAGTGTAATTACAGGCACAAGGGACATAACATCTTAGTTCCCAAGGTTGGTGGCGCATTGGTGATGTAAGCGATGGTTAACATTGCTTACAATGCCAATGTCTAAGGGCGCTTGGTGACCACTTACCATCAGGTGGCCCATATGCTCGTCCACCTTCATATTCTATAAAAAAAAAAAAAATATTCTGCCCGCGTATGAATAATTTTGTTTGTTTCAATATTTATTTGTTTGGAAAAGGAGCTAACTAATAAATAAAATGCAGTTGAGTTTCTATTTATAACAAATGCAATGAGAACTAAGACAAAATGAATTTACTTTCAAAATTTCAACACTTAAACAGTACCTTATTTAGTCTTGAACATACAACACAATTATTCTATGCATATACTCTTAAATACGTCAAAAACAATCAATCAAATTCAAATTAATGAAAAACAAATAATAAAAATATCCTCCGAACGATTCAGGCTACGGCGGTCAATCTCAAAAGAGATTAGCCAACTACGCAGGACATATTATAGTGCACGAATGTGTGCGCAAACACAAGTGCACTCTCTATTCCCTAACTCTCATAATCCGATGGGATGGCAATCCGACACGACCGGAAAGAGTTCAGGCGCAGGACCAACGGCTTTATGCGCTTTCCGAGGCACGGAAGTGTTCACACTTCCAACTTCCAGACTCCGGTCTGCTACTGAGAATTTTCTGACAGAAAAACCCAATAACTTTTTATTGGCCTGACCTGTGAATTGAACCGAGGACCTCCGGGTGTGCCATCAAGCCTACTACTTATTAAAAACATAAATGCATAAAGTTTCAATTAATATAATTATCTAAAGTTTTTGACACACTTTAAATGGTCTACGAATGATATAGTCAGTGCAATAATATTAGCAAATTGCGGACATTAACATAAGGCCACAGCGCCACCCACGCTTACCGTCGGCACGGTGTAGGATAACTTTTAATGGGCAAGTGAACGATGTAAAGACGATTTAGAGACTTAATTTCTTAGGACGCAATGAGATTTATTATATAAGTGCAACGTTATGTATGTAACGATTCAGAATGAAACGTTTTTGACGACAAAGTAATGCTTTGATTTGCTTATTACCTTTTTTATATTCGAATTAAAACATTTCATATTTTTCGTTTTTTTTTTTAAGTGATAGAAAAATAATTTTAAAATGAAAAATTTATTAATATACAAATAAAAGTTTTATGTATTTCAAGTAACAACATGTTTCGTGTAATTATTGAAAGGCACACTGACATCAAGACCAGTCTATCTTTTAATAAAAGCCTGACAAGAAAGGCATTAGATAATTTAGTAAAACCAAACTTATGACTAGGAGATTTTTATTTACGATCCAGCCAGTGTAATTACAGGCACAAGGGACATAACATCTTAGTTCCCAAGGTTGGTGGCACATTGGTGATGTAAGCGATGGTTAACGTTTCTTACAATGCCGATGTTGATGGGCGTTGGTGACCACTTATCATCAGGTGGCCCATATGCTCGTCCGCTTTCCTATCCTATAAAAAAAAAACGATCCTACCATCCTATTCACTGAGTTATATGAATGCAATGAAAACATAATTAAGTATATAATTTAACAACTTAACACATATTAAAATTAAATCATAATATATGTTCGAATAAAAATACCTAATTAGTAATTACTCGTTCCCACAGTTAGCGTTATAATTACAAGTGAATTTTCTTCTTCATAATAATAAATTCACCAGTAGAAGTAATAATTTTTTTATTTGTTCATTTTAATATCTTTAATGTAATAAACTTATGAGATATTTTAAATTTAATTAAAACAATACATCATATTTTGTTAATTCGATTACAGTCGTATAGTTTTCTTTTATTAAAAAAGCGCGTGAAAACTATTTTTTTATATTATTACCAAAAAATAAAAATGACATTCTGAAACCGATTATATTTTTATTGAATCAAATACAATATATAAATATGTAATTCAGTTTATATTTAAATACATAAAGACAGAGAACATGATACATGTACTACAACCATCTCTCTCACTCATTATAGTATCCAATATGGAGTCCACTATCAATTGCTCCAATATCAGCAGTGCTATTCTGTAAGAATTTACTTCATGAAATGTTGTTCAATCGACTTATGTTGATATACTATTTTGATGCGTGTATTCTTGAAATTTTATAATTATTATTGTCAATATCGAATATCATTTTCTGATATTTCACGACCGTTTTCTGCGGTGAGTGCTCACTTTACATCAGGTGTGATAACAGTCAAGCGCTAGCCTATACATTTAAAAAAAAAAAAAAGTTTCGAGTTTGTTCTTAAAGAATAGCACTACAGAAGTGTTAATCTGTAAGAACTCACTTTATTACTCACCCGTGAAATTATGACGACCGACTTATCGTGGTATACTATTTTGATGCGTGTGTCCTTTAAATTGTATAACTATTATAATCAATGTTGCATATCACGGATATTTTACGATCATTTGCTGCGGTGAGTAACGCGTTTTTTCTTACAGACTAGCACCACGGTTCTTTTTGAGCTAAACTCGACAATACAATTTTAAAACATGTCTTTAAATATAATTAAATAAACGAGACATTGTTATTCGTACATAATGTATTTTCATAACATTAATCGCGATAAACATGCTTATCAATATCTATAGAAAAATAAATAAAACTAAATTAAAATTCGTTTTTTTTTTTTTGGTTTTCCCTGAAGACCTTTAGCGCTATCGATAAAATAAATGAGAAATGAGAGTACAGAAAAATATCGAAGCATGCATATTCATAATTATCATTAAATCATATTATAATTATATATTCTGTTTTCAAATTTTTAATAATGCCCAATCATTATCCTATTTTATATTTACGTAAACAAAATTAAAATTGGACCTTTTGATGATTCTAAATTTAAATATATTTTAAAACATGACATTCCATTTATAAATTTACTATTCTATTTCAACTAATGAGGTTATTATTAATTACATTATTATCAAAGAGGTTTTAAGTCTAGTTAATATTTATATATATTAATTATTTCGGATTTATTGAACAGTGACGAAAAACACTTAATTAAAAAAAACACAAAATATTCTTTATTCAATTACATGAGCGGATACGACACCTCGACAATTCAACCAACACACATATAGAAACAAATAAGGCAACAAGTTGTCAATAAATATTACATAAACATTTGTTTGTAACAAAGAAAAAATACAATTCACATTCCATAGTGACAGAAGGATACAACTATATTACGTACATTAAAAAAAGAAACGATGTATGTTTGTTTATTAAAATATAAATTAATTAAAAACTAGCAGTAGCTTTTCTGTAAGAACAAACTTGAAACACCGCAAAACACAATCGTGAAATGTCAAAACGTGATAAGCGACATTGACTATAATAATTATAAATAAAAGGGTACATGGATCAAAATAGCGTATCAACGTATGTGGGTTTACAACATTTCACGATTGTGATACAACTAGGCGTACGTTAAAATATAAAAAGTACCCCATTTCATTAGAATCCCATAGTTCGAGGATAATTGATTAACATAGAAATACACATACTGAAAAGAAATTAAGTGCAAGACCAAACAATTATAACGCGCTTTCTGAGGCACGATATTAAAACACTAAGAAATACCTAACTCCGAGCATCTCGGTAGAAAAACTCAATAGCTATTCTACCACGAGACCAACAGCTTTGAAAGCTACGCAATTAACCAACGAGCATGTCAAAAAAAACAGTTATAAAGATGTAAAGTTTGACACTAATAATTATGCCATTTCATACGGATTATTAACAAAACTCTTCAGGGTGAACACGCAAAAAGATCATTATGGCTGTCAAAAATTATACATAACCTGTAGGATTATAAATTACGAATACGTGTTTATTAAATTATATTTAACTCCTTAATGACATTTAAAGTAGAGTTGCCAGCTTTTCAAGGGTCCCGGTTTTCAGGGTATTTTTAAATATTAAAAGAACTTCAATTTTTCAATATCACTTGAGAAACTAATTTTAAGTATATATATGATTATAATTTCGGAAGAATGGCTTACCCATGTTTAGAGGTAAAATAAGTGATAGATGGGTGGGACCTAGCCAGGTGAACTTGCACAAAGCCTTACCACCAAGTGAAGGCATCATATCATCAATTCATTTAAAATAAGAGCCGCAATGGAGCACTGTTTTAAATAAGCTCCTGAGAAGAGGTCTTTGACCCAGTTGTGAGACGTTTTAGGGGAGGGCAGGTTTTATCCATAAAAAAATGTCCTTCCTTGGGGTTCATACTAAATTTCATCAAATTCGGTTCAGTAATTAAGACGTGAAAGCGCGACAAACAGACGGAATTACTTTCGCATTTAAAATATTAATATAAACATAATGCACGCGACTAAGTCACATAGATTAAGAAATAGAATTAAGTGAGTAATAAAAAAATAAGTGGTTTCGAAGTAATAAGGACTCTTTTTATACCTACCACCTACCCCTCTAACAAGCAGACGAAGCCGTGGGAGAAAACTAGTTTCAATATAACAACGAAAATATGTGCGTGCTCTTATTTATTATCAGTGACCTTAGAGCCAAGAGTTACATAAATTGGAAGTTTAACGATTCTGATAATTCCATTGACGTTTGTATTATCAATATTTGATATCTTATGTTTAACCGAATACAGAAGTATAGGAGGATAATGTATTTCACTTATTATTATGGAGATACATAGCCGGATTGTATTATCTCTTTTTTTTTAAATTATTTGTAGGCTAACGGGCAAACGAACCTGATGGTAAAATGTTAGAAATATTAACCATTCCTCACATCGCCAATACGCCATCAATCTTTTTTTTTAAATGAACGAATCATTTACTGCATTGAAATGTCTTGAAAAAATACGTAAGAATAAAACTGTCATTAAATTGGTTATTGTATCATTCAAGATGTTGATATTTCTTCCAATGTTTTTTACTTAAAATAATAATTTAAATTAACAGCTCGTATGTTTCCCACGGCTGGGCAAAGGTTCCTTGTGACTTGATGGGACATTCAAGTTTCTTCGCGATATTTTCCTCCACCTTTTACTGGTGGTAGGGCTTTGTGCAAGCTCGTCTGGGTAGGTACCACCCACTCATCAGATATTCTACCGCAAAACAGCAATACTTGATATTGTTGTGTTCCGGTTTGAAGGGTGAGTGAGCCAGTGTAATTACAGGCACAAGGGACATAACATCTTAGTTCCCAAGGTTGGTGGCGCATTGGCTATAAGCGATGGTTGACATTTCTTACAATGCCAATGTCTAAGGGCGTTTGGTGACCACTTACCATCAGGTGGCCCATATGCTCGTCCACCTTCCTATTCTATAAATAAATATATATATATATATATATATTTAATAGCCCCTTGCGAGCTTTTATTTTATATATATAAATATATATATAATATAAAAGCTCGCAAGGGGCGGTCTTTTCATGGAAGTAGTGATCTGTTCCAGCCAAACTCTAACGATAGCTACTATAAACAAATCGTATATGAATTGAATTGAATTGAATTTGCGGGGCTGGGCTTTGAAACATTAGGTCCACGGTCATTTGATACTAAAATAATATAAAAAATCTCACTAAGTGGTCCTCGCTTCTGGAGACCCAAGAGCTAGCGCATATTTAGCCTAAAGGCTGAGTCTAGCGGTGCAGAGAGGCAATAGTGCCAGCATCTTGGGTACAATGCCACAGGACCTTTTAGATCTCGACCTTTTGGATCTTTTGGACGGCGTTTTTTTTTCTATAAATTTGTAATGCGTATTTTATTTTTTACTTTGACTAACTGTTTTTATATAATCGTATAATAAATTCTTAAATTCCAAAGGTCAAATGTAACGGCTACTAATAATCAGCTATTTTATCAAGTATTATATATTAATTATTTCCGTGGTTCTCTATAGCACGTGAATCTTTATTCGGTTCTAGTGAAGCCATTTCTACCAAATTTTCATTCGTATATCTATGGTCACATGACATGTCAAATGCTTCTGTCATTTCTAAACATTTTGATGTTTGCGTGATTGCTTAATTGAAACAGCCCAGTGAAAAAAAAAGGTCGAGAAATGCAGGTTTCCTCACGAAGTTTTTTTTCAAACGCAAATTAAACATTTAAAAAATAAATTGCCTCGGACAAAACCACGATCTTTGATTAAGAATCACGTGATCTAACCACAGTGCCATCTCGGCTCATGTAACTTGAGTGACTAAGCGTAATATGGCAAGGGACTTACTCTTTTAAGCCCACTCGTTGACAGCGCATTGCAAGCGTCATGTGACACATTTATCCAATGCCTTATTACTGTTAATTAAATTAAAATATATATATTAACGTACGACTCTACTACCAAAACGTTTTCACTTAAACTTTGAATCGTTGCAATTAAATTCACAATTACACATTAGCTTTCATATTTTAAATAAAAATGAAAAAAAAAAGTTTAATTTAAACGTTATAACAAATCGTTGCATATTATTTCGATTTTGACAGAATCTTAACAAACAAAAAACAATTTTCACTTACAAAACGGAGAAGTATATTTATGTAGGTAGACTTCCAGACTGTTCCATAACTTTCTCGATTTACAGCGTTCCTATTGGTCGCAGCTAAATAAAACGTTCATAGCCGGAAGACCCTTTTAATTTATCAATGAATTAATCAAAATAACTGCTTCTCATTATTAATAACGAGTTATTTGTAACGTCGACATATTTTTATACATTTAAATTGTGTCTAGTTTGGTATAATCTTTCATTTTTACGCTAAGTTAAGAAATCAAAAATGAATGCCTAAGATAATTAGTACGTTAGTCCAAGCCGTATTAGGAATCAATTTATTTATCAAAAAGTAGTAAAGTTACATGAACTTTATGTGATATATGACTCTGTTAACAGGTAAAGTTGTAACAAACAAAAATTACATTAAGTTTTTTTAGTTACGATGTTTTAATTCGTCTAATTAAAACCTTTTTGATGATCCCACTTGATAAAGCATTGAAAATATTCTTTATCTGTTCCATTTTAATTATGACGCTTCGAGAGAAAATAAAAAATGGAATATTGTTTTTTTCGTATCTATTAATACAATAATGGCCAAATAAACATTTTTAAATTTCATAAATCACTTAACACTAGCAATAAATAACATTTTTTAAACGAACGTAGGCACTTATTATATTTCCACGCAATTACAAGTTAAACACTTAATTATACCGTACAACAGAGTAAACAACTATTAAATATAACGAACTTTTGAACTTCACTTAAACACAGCATCCATACAAAATAATTAATCATAAATATTCTCGGCTCCTAAACGTAAATCATTTCATCTAACCACCGATCTTGTTTCAAGATGGCTGCCGCTGCCAACATAACGAACATAAATAGTTTAATTTAGGACGCCTGTTAATCTCGCTCACTCAACAACAAAGTCTCAAATTACATCCAATTATATACCATTCAATCCTTTTAGAGGTATATTGTAAAAAAACATCCGGTAACAATCGCGGTCATTAAGAAAAAAGGCGCGTAACGAAAGATTTGACGTTTCGAGCTACCAACATGCTTAACGATGCGGACGAGTAGTGATGCTCGTCTATCGATAGATGGGGGACGATTATCACGAGCTAATTTCGCTTTGTCCCATTTAAGGTTTACAATTAGTATCGATGGAACCTTAAATGTCAACGTTTATCCATATATTTAAACGATTTAAAACTATAATTACTCTATAATGTGTTGAAAAAAACTAATAACAGTGATTATAGGAACAAAGATAACCAAGGTTAACTTATTAGGTATGTAATTTTTTTCATTTTATAGACATCAAATAGTAAAGTATGTGATGTTTATAATTATACCAGCGATTTATTGATATAATTAAAAAAACACTACAAATTGTTTCATAATGTATACATTCATGATGCGATAAAATAGTATCGATAGAATGCTACCAACTCTAGGAAATAATCAAATTTGGAACAACAATGGCGCTGGCTGATAATCGCAGGCGTTCATTCCCGCCTTCACAAAAGTTCTTTGTCAACCCGCTTCCATATTACATTTGTATTTTTTTTTTCTTTTAGGCGACAATTTTGACGCGTTAAGCCGGTTTGATTAAAAACCATTTTTATTCTGTTCATAAAAATAATATTGTTGTTAGAAGGGTGGTAGTCAATTGAGGCAGGGCGCTCAGTTATTTGTCGAACAATATTTTTTATAGCGTTATACATTACGTATATCGTTATATTTTTTTGTTGACACAGATAATGGAGAATTTTATGAGGGGTTTGGGAACAGTAGCGAGTAATTAAATCTGGAACGGAGTTTGAATTTGGAACGATATCAACATTTTGTTTATTGTTCTATTGAATGAAAAAAAATACATAACGGCTTTTAATATTTTTAATTCATCTTTAAAATAATTTAATTAGTTTTTAATTCCCCATTCCAATATTACTGTTTTCAATAATTTTATTATTAATAAAAGTAAAAGATAGAAGTTAACATTAACGTTACTGTCCATAATATAACACTATAATTTAAAAAAAACAGTTCTAATGCATTTATGAACTCAAAATAAAATTTATACTTTATTCAAGAACATTCCAATCTTTATTCAGTGCTTGATATTATTTGAATTATTATCTTACAAGAATGAATAAAATTTAAAGCTACTGGTTAAGTAAGAAGCAAGAATCACAACATGTGTAACTTACTTGTGTACTTACTTTTTGTCATTAATTCAATTACATTTATCGAAATGAAATGATACTAACGATCATTGTGTTATATTTATTTATTTACCATATTAAAAAATATCAGTATAGATAACTAGTTATCGACCGCGTCTTCGCCTGCATGTATAAAAAAGTGTATGTCCTTCATTGGGGTTCAGAAACAGACATTGGGGTTCAAGCTTGCCTAATACAAAATTTCAAAAAATCGGTTCAGCTGTAACATATCGGCAGAGTTACTTTCGCTAATTTATAATATTATTACAGATAAATATGCTAATTATAAAATATGCAACATACTATTAAAACCTGACAGATTGTTTACAATCATCCGAAAAAGAGATTTTGAATCGTAATAAACTATGTTTATTGAATATACTATCGTTATAATTAAGTTATCTCAAATAATTACAACTAATGAAGCGATTGTTACATTGTAAGAGGTTATCTGACACAAGACATAGTAATTACGAAATGGTGCTGGCAGGTCACAGATAATATATCAAAATAACTTTTTAATTAGATTATATTATGCCAGCATTGTTAAGCTAAATGTTAATAAACGATTTTAATGAGGACGTTTATACAAGATCAAAACGGACAAAGATAATTTTAATGTTTTTTTTTTATTAGCTAGTTCAATTCACTACAGACACAAGGGAAAACGTCTTAAGGCCCATTGTTGGCGAAGAATTAACAACGTTATGAGCTTAAGTTTATTACAGTGCTGGCACATACAAACGAAGTTTTACCTTTACAGAATAAATTTAAAAACAATAACAAATTTATGACAGTCACAAATACTAAGTTTCTCTTTATTTCTTCTTTAATAACAATAAATTAAATATTACGTTCTAAATTTAAAAAAAAAAAGTAATAAAAAATCACAGCGCTTAAACTGATAAAACCAATTTCATCCCTCATTACACTTTTTTGCTAAACATTAATATAAATAGCTTGTCAGCATCTAATATTATTGGATAAGTAATTATTCAAATTACTCACAACAAATATTGATACAAGATTAGTTCTGAACGCCATATTTTTTGCTGTCAACCACGCACAGATAAAAAATATAATGATTAACGATTGTGTTTGTACAGCCATTACAGCACTATTGAACTATTTCACATAATAAAACTGGTTTAGCACTTTATAAATATAAGGAATTTATGTTTGTTGGAATTAACTAACCTTTTTACATGACTTCTGTTAATTTTATTGCGCTGAACTAGAAATATAAATTTTATTTACAGATTAATCATCTTTGCTGCAACGATAGCGTTTATACATGAATGTTTATAAACTTAGCCGTTTTTAATTTATTAAATAGGACAGTATTTATGTTTTAAACACCGTACCTTTAATCATACATTTTCAAAAAAAAAGTTTGTCTAATTTTCACGCGTAACTTATCCCCAAAACTACAATGAATAGTTATTTATGAATGTTTATGGCGTCCGTTCCTTTAACATTTATATAATTGTGATGATATTTTGTTTAGTTTTGCGAACGTTCTCGAAGTTTACTTACTATTTAGTTTTTTTTTATAGTATAGGTTGGCGGACGAGCATATGGGACACCTGATGGTAAGTGGTTACCAATGCCCATAGACATTAGCATTGTAAGAAATGTTAACCATCGCTTACATCGCCAATGCGCCACCAACCTTGGGAACTAAGATCCCTTGTGCCTGTAATTACACTGGCTCACTCACCCTTCACCGCTGTTTTGCGATAGAATATCTGATGAGTGGGTGGTACCTACCCAGACGGGCTTGCACAAAGCCCTACCACCAGTAAAAGTATTAGTACAATCATTTTAAATTCATTGAAGACCACATAAACGATGTCACAGCAAACATTTGCTCTTTTGTTTTTTTTTAAATAGCTATTGTAATTCGGAACGGGCACAAGGAACAACGCCGTGGGTCCTATAGCGGCGTATTGACGGCGTAATGAATGGTTTGAATAAACAAAGTCACAGCAAAGAGTTATTGTTGTATTCAATCAAATATAATTGCGGTTTTGGAGTCAGGGGTGATATTTATCTGAATTTTAAAAAGTGAAAAGGAGAAATATCATTTCTTAATTTATGTTAAGCATTATCAAAATGTATTACAACTTAAAATACATGTTACTCTAATTATTAATTTTTTCTTCCATCGCGCTCGTACGACTTCTCAGCGTGTAATAGAATTTGGTATATACCTTAATTACATTTGTACAATTGAACACGGAATTAAAATTTTATTAGTTTTAAACTAAAAAAAAAAAATATTATTTGTTATAAAATACGTAATATTATATTCAATAAATTGCAAAAGAAAAACTATGATTTAAAAAAAATGCGAGAATGTTCAAACAAAACTCCAGTCTCTTTAGCTATAAGCTTATAATTAATACATATTAATACAGACTTTAAAATGTACACATAATTACGCGTTACCTTCTAATCAAAGACATATGTACTAAATAACATACACAAACGTGTTAATACATACGTAGAATTAGCCGATAACTTTTTGACAGATAATAAATATGGATACTCGCTCCGATTTTACCTTTTTTAGTCGTTTATGACTTTTTTTTTTATAGAAGAGGAAGGCGGACGAGCATATGGGCCACCTGATGGTAAGTGGTCACCAAACGCCCTTAGACATTGGCATTGTAAGAAATGTCAACCATCGCTTACATAGCCAATGCGCCACCAACCTTGGGAACTAAGATTTTATGTCCCTTGTGCCTGTAATTACACTGGCTCACTGGCACTTTTATAGCCTTTTAGGTGTCCTACAGACATAAGATTAAATACCTACTGATTGTCCGTATATATATGTTTATTTATTTATTTAGTTATAATAGCACACTTACAGCGTACATATAAAGCATTGAAAAGATTAATTTATACAACAATTATAGTATATCTAATGCATATCAATTACAAGTGTACATAGCACTTCCAGATTCATCTAATCAAATTCAAATTAAAAGTAACAAAAAATCATCAGTTATTTTAAAAAAATGTCAAAATTAAATAATAAATAATGTCATTATTATAATAAAAAATCAATCGGCGAAATCATCATTCAAAATTATTAAAAGTATTAATTAAAACTAATCATGCATTTTATAATAATTAAGTAACTTATTTCTTAAGATTGCGGGAGAGTGACAAAAAATGTCAATGTCCGGAATTGATTTAATGATATTGTTATATTATTTATATGTTGTTAGATGAGCATAGCTTATTCTAGCACAAGTTTTCAAAACGAATAAATTTATAATTTATGCAAAGTTAATAAGAACAAGCTATTAAATATATTAAAAAAACCCTAATACCTAACACCAGAAAAACATTTTTTTTAAATTATTGTTTTGAATATAGCTTAGTATTAATAATAATCGGTTTGACGTTTCCCAAATATTTAACTCGCCGCCATTAAAATTCAAAAAAAGAAAGATCGTTTCCCGCGCAATCTTCACTTTCTTATTTATCAGAGAACAACGATCTGAAATGTTTCTTCTCGATAAATTTTTATCTTAATAGCCTCATGTTACGGATAAGCTACTATTTTTTATGCGGTTAATTCGATGTATGTATCTTTAGCGGGAAGTGACAACTTTTCGATAACAACCTCTTTTGAAATTGTGATAAATAATTTATTCTGTCATGCGGCTTAGATATCGGTATATTTTTTTATTTTTATTTTTTTAGTTAATCGACCGGACCGAAAAAAAATAGAAAATAAAATTGATTATTTTACCAACTATCAAAAACAATGAATACTTATAAAAGGCTTGAAAATTAAAAGTATGTACTTAGTTTTACAAAACAATAATATGTTTATAAAATAACTTATTTTTTATATTATTTTAAAACAAGTCTTAAATAAATTCTACAATTATAAAGATTTATAAACGTAATTATATTATGTAAAACATGAATAAATTAGCCGTATTAATGTTTAACAAGTTTTTAATTTAATATTTCACGGTCAAAGACTGTATAGTGAATTAAAAAAAAACAAACATTGATTAAATTTTTTTTTAAAACTAAAACTTATATAGGTAAACATTATAAACGAGAATTCGGAAATAAAATTGAAATATCCGTTTAAAAAAAAAAAACAAAACTATTCTACTATCAATGTAATGTAAAGTTTTTTTTAATGTTAAGTAGGCACGAAGGTGGATAAATATGCGATCTGATGAGGAGTGGTCAGATCAAAAATATTAGCACTGTAAGAAATATTCATCCTTTCCTTAATCTGTTAAGCGCTACAGAATGTGATGTGTGTTTGAAATGACAATTGGACAATATTATGTAAATTTCAGTTACCTAATAAAGATATTTGTTAACGTTTATTTACTAATTAATAAAAACCGGTAAGTTTTTTTACTTGCTTATATTAAAACCGATTGCGATGAACTACAAAATTTATAAAAATCAAATTGTAGCGACGGAATTAGAAAGCTCTACAATCGACTCTATCATTAAAATAAAACTTCCAATCAAATTTTAACATAGTGTGAAATAAAACTTACCCCCAGGGAATCTGTGAGGAAATATTCTGCCATGTCTGTTGATCAGCCAAGGGTAGAGCTGGTAAGATTCTCTAGGCACAGGCGCTGCTGGATGTGGGGGTGGATGTGGAGGGAGAGGAGCTCCAAAACCTTGTTGCTGATGAGCGAGTGCCGCGGCCAATGCCGCTCCTTGGAAATGGGCCAGAAACTGGTGGTGATGGCTCTGAGCGTCTAAGTACGGTAGCCTCTTTAATTCAGGAGTTGGAAATACAGCTGGCAACGCACTAGGTCTCAATAACGGCCTTGGGGATGGACTACGAGGAGACGCCACCGGCGACGGCGACCCAGGACTCGCCAGCGGAGGCGACGTTTGTTTCGGCCTCTCCGAACCACCAACTATACTGTCTATACTAAATCCAATCTTGGGCTTAGATGGCACCGCCACCACAGGGGTCGGTGCGAGAGGCATCATGCTTTCACACAACGGTTCCGTCACAAATAACACCAAATCAATACCACATGTCACAAGCACAATCCATCGTTACGCGAACACGCGATACGAACGCCTAGGCGGCGCGCGGCCGAATGAGCCCTACGCGTTCTCTCGACGCCCGGCCAACGAAAAAAAAATAACGAACATGGACGCCCGTCCTCCGATTGGCTACCGATCTCCAATGGGTGGCGTCCGATCTCCTAAGAACGTTCGTTAGACAACTTACGAGAACTTCATTGGTTGAACTGTATGCAGAGGTGGAATTTGAATTTAGAACCTTCCTGAGTGGGCGGATTCGGTTCGAAACTCGTGATTTTCAACCGGATAGATGGAGAGACGCTACAAAATCGTCGCGTTCAAGCGGGGTTGAGAGGCTTTCGAACTTGGTCGGGTATGAAACAATTAAGGCACCGATTGGGTAGGTTAGCGAGGTACTCTTTGGTCTTTTTTGGTCCGTCGGAGCCGGTCGCGTCGTCCACACAGCGATGCTCTTTAATTAACTGAGATGCTTTATTAGCTTAATGTCTCGAGATAAAGTTTTTCAGCGGTTTCCGAGTGATGTATAATCGATTCGGTGCGAAATTGCTGATTCGCCGCGGTGTTTTGCGTTCGTAATAATTTTTATCGACAATAATATAATGGCTGAAGCGACCTCACCGTTCGCTTGTTTATTTAAATTTTAATGAAATACGATAAAGTTTATATTTCACGGAAATTTAACGCCGTCATAAATATTACAGTGTTTTGTAAATAGTATGATTTTTTAATTAAAAATTGTTTTGTAATATACGAGACGATTGATTTCAATTTAATAATATTGATTGTAATTTTAACGTCAGTCACGTAATGTAACTACTTGGTGCACATTTGATTACAACTGCATATATTTCATTGCTTCTGTAAAACAATGTAATAAATTTAAGAAACCATTCAGATAAATAATTGATCGTTTCATTTTCATTGCGTTCGTTTCAATTTAACTTCACATTGATTTTTGTTGCTGATATTGAATATTAACAAACTATTTTTGAATTAACTTTCAAATAAATCAGTAATTGCTATAGATATACCTATAAATATTAAGGTAAAATTTCATTCAGTCATAACTGCTCAGTATTGATGTGTTCCGGACTAAAGGTATATAGGGCTCACTCTTGATAGGTAGACCCAAGCGCGATCCGAAAAGAGGTTGATATGCCTCATGATCGAATACCAAATCGTAAATAAAAAAAGACCATTAAATCCTCTAAATAATTTTGAAAGAAACACAGCTAGGTACAATTATTGAGACGTTTCGCATTGTGCCTCGGCAATCTCCTCGCGATAATTATCAACGGAGATGACCGCCTCTGAATTCTACTAACCTATAACAATAACGATACGTTCCCGATTCAATTCTAATCCAACTCGACTATGCTAATTTTATTCGGATCGGAACCGAACCGATATGATGTTAACATATACCGTTGTGTCAAAACCAAACTTAATTGTTAACTTTCATACCAATAGTCGATAATTAAATTAAAGAGTAAAAAAACGCATAAACGGCAACGATCACGCTTCGATTCTATTGCAATAAAGTAACGGTTTGTCAGGAGAATTGACCCCCTGTGTAATGACTGATCTAAGAGACCAACTTTCCGCGGACACATAAAGGTCGTAATGTAAAGAAAGCATCTGAATTGTTTTTCCATTTATGCATCCACTGTTACAGAATATTTCGCTTCCACCGCGCCTAGCTAACATCGTAGTCATAATATATTGGTGCAAAAAAAAATTACGTCCAAATGTAGTTACAAGAAACGAGATTTAAAAAAAGAACATCAATAAATTTCGGAAAAAAAACACAAATAAGTTTTTTTATAGTTACATACGTAGCCTATGAACGAACATGTTATGCCAAGTTTCAAATAACTTAGTCTAACTTTTTATATTGTTTGTTGTTACTTTTTTAAATATAAATGGATTTGTTAAGCATTGTAAACTTATTTAACCATTAAAGTACGTTAACTAGTATTAAAAATAAATAGGCAACTACCTGAAAATATTAAACACAGAGAAGTAAAATGTATATACATATAATTGAGATTGTAATATTGATGATAACAAATGGGTATATAGATACTTGATGTAAAATGTTATCTATTTAATCTACAACAAACTTATCTCTTATTAAACATTAAGCAAGTTTCGAATTACATATATCAATATCAGAAAAAATGATGGGCCGGTTGGCGTGGTTGGTAGATACTTGCCTTAAGGAAAAGAAGTACCTATATGAAGTGTATCCGTTGTCTGGTTTCCATAGTACAAGCTTAGTTTGGGATCAGATGGCCGCGTGTGAATGATGTCAGAAAGTCCCAGGATAATATATTAAATATTATAATTAAAAATAAAAACAGATCCAATACTTAATAGCATAAAACAGAAGCTCACTAATAATCGTTATTAAAATTATTAATTAACAAGATTATAAAACAAATCTCGGGCACGATTTATTTTAACAATTTTTTTTTTGTCATATCGTTCATTCGTCTGAATTTTTCATAATCTCTAATAGATCAGCAGAATAAATATTAAATCTTGTAACATGTAAACACATGTACCTATGTGCTTAAACACGAGCCCACGTGAATAAAGAACATATTTAATTTGAAACTAATTATAATATTATAGACTAATTTAAAGTATAATATATAGTATAAATGTATGTATTGAAGCGATTTAAAAAAATAACTAGGTAGACATATTAAAATTGCTAATTTATTTCGTTAGAGTCTAACTCTGAATCGCGTACACGAAAAACAGATTATATAGTAAAATATCTAATATTTGATTTACAATAAAACCTACTTATGTATGATGTTTGTTCCTAACATCTAGTTAATATAATAATAACAAATAACTTTGTAATATTAGTATTTTAAGATCAATTTTGACCATAGATATATTTTTAGTATCTATATTTTTTTATTCTACGTAATTTAATATTAGCTGATTATTTAAACTATAAATATATATGGGATATAAGTATAACATTAATTATATTAGTCTAATTTATATTTTATAACTGGAACGCATTATTTTATCATTTACATTTTTAATATATTTTTTTTATTTAATGCAACGGTCACAAGGTATTATTCCTCATTTTAACTGTTTATATATCGACGTATACTAGCTGATAGGTATACCTATGCTTAGTACATAGGACACGTGGATTTTAATCGAATATTGCGAATTCAAATACGTGTCTCATTATTTAAGTGTCTTTTTATAATTCAACTCGTGTTCAATGATAGAGGAAAATACCATGACGTCATAACCGCCATAGAAATAAACTTAGCCCAGCGCTGGAACATTTAGTAGTTGAATAATATAAGTGTACTAGTGTCACCTGTTAGCGGGGAAAAGTTTGGTAGCCTACGTCAGATTATAAGCTGTCGCTATTTAAAAAGACATCTATATCTGTTCAGTCATATTTGCATGATTGGGTAACATATACACACATTCATATTTATAATATGAGTAGGACTATAGCTAATATCTACTTTGCATTGCGTCATCTCTACATTTTTTGTATTTATGTATATTATTAGATCACATGTCATCTATCAATTTTATATTGTTATGCGAGAATCTTCATGCTAGAGTACAAAGCTTCAATTCATTCGGTTGAATAGTTCAGAAACGCAGGCGGGACAAACAAATAAACATCATTTTTTATATGTATATATTGATTAACGAAGGTGTTTTGATTATGTTTATAATATAGTTTAAATTCGTACCGTTCTGTATCCTTTCACAAAAGTTGCTTAAAGGAGGTCCTAATGATAAGGCCAACTGTTATACGTAAATAATAAACTGTATACACACAGAATATATTGTCGCTTTTTTAACTTATGTAATGTATTAATTAGATAAATCGTTACGATGAGCAATTTAATAGATTTTTTTATATATTGTCTGGATAGGAATGCCTTTTGGCATTACGTCACATACCTTTGCATAATTTGTTAAAATAAAAATAAATAAGTAAATATTTACTTACTACTACTATTTGAATAAATAATACTATTATTTTCATCCGACGTACATAGACATGTAAATATTTTGCTTAATAAATATTATAATATGCATACACCTTTATATCCAATAAAATCGCCTCAGGCTAGACTTTTGTCTAGGTATCCTATACAAATCTAGACAAATTACCATACTAACACTAACGGGCCCCAGCTTTTATAATGCTTATAATTAATTTGAATAAATAATGTATTTCATTAAAATAATTGCCACTATTATTTCTGGTTAATTTACAATTTCAATTTATTTCACAATTCGATCTGTCTTTATGTTTCGATCAAATCCATATAATGCAGTTTTTACTAGAGAAACCTTTTTTCTGAAATCTCATCTTACTAATAAAATTAATCTCGAAATGTCTGGATGTTCTTGAATCAATCACACTTGAACTTGTGTTAAAATGAGTGGCCAAAGTCGAATTCCCCTCATGACGTATCTACGTCAGCACACGTATTTACGCGTTACCAAGAAGAGCAGGACACCCATGAGTCGAGACGGTCCAGTGGTAAGAACGCGTGAATCTTAAGCGATGATCGTGGGTACACCCGGGCAAGCACCGCTGAATTTTCATGTGCTTAATTTGTGTTTACAATTCGTCTCGTACTATACGGTGAAGGAAAACATCGTGAGGAAACCTGCATGTGTCTAATTTCATTGAAATTCTGGCACATGTGTATTCCACTAACCCGCATTGGAGCAGCGTGGTAAAATAAGCTCCAAACCTTCTCCTCAAAAAAAAAGCTGTTACTGTAAATATCATTTTCAAATTCACATTTCTTTAAAAGAACTATTGATTATGCAGTCGAAGGCGTGATCAGTTTGGCTTATATATGTACAGTAAGTAACAGCCTGTGAATGTCCCACTGCTGGGCTAAGGCCTCCTCTCCTTTTTTGAGAAGGCTTGGAAATTTTGAAGGTTTGGCTTATATATGTTGTATGCATATAATATATACTCTTATATATAAGAAAGCAGATGTGCAATACATTACCCATATACATTGACTTTGTTAGAAGCATTAACCTTTGGGACTTAGTTTTGTTATATTTATTTCTCATTGGCGATAGAAAAGGTGAATGACAACTTATTCGGAATATAAATTCTACTGAAAAGGACCGGCAAGAAACTGCCTACTGCTTTCTGAACAAACGCGTCTCCACTTAAAAAGAAAGTTTTGGAGTTGATTTCACCACACTGCTCCAGTAGTATGTGCAATGGCCTTTGGCCAAGAGGGCACATGCCCTGGGCTGAGGATCTTACGCAACAGACGCTCATGCACTTATATTATATATTATCTTTATGTAAAGAGAAGTTAAAGCTTACTAACATATGTTTACTTTTAACTTTTTCAAATAATAAAATATTTTTTTATTTACATAATAATAACTAACTTTAAATACGTAACCAAACAAATACTATAAACTTTCTTAATACATATTTGTCTAGTACTAAAATCAGACCTAGATTTAATGAGATAAAGTCTAGGTAAGCTATTTATCTTTAAACAATGACAAATTACTGCGACTGCGCTAACAAGCGCTGAACATAAAGCTTGCAATTAATTTGAATGACTGATTAACTTAGTATAAAATTAAACTAATTGTTGCCTGCGGATTCGTTTGTGGAAATTTTAATTGGAACATATTTTATATGCAGACGCAATAAATTATCTCTGCTTAAATTGATATCCGATCTTGTAAGTGCAAATAAGATTTTACTTCATTTCAAATGAATGTTTATAAACAATTATTATAATACAATCAATAGCATTCAAAACTATCTTTGTGCCCGTAGTGAGCTAATAAATCTAAGGGTTTGGTGACACTAAGAGGAACTGCTCTGTAGAACGCTGCAGCATGATGCGGTTCCATCCATAACGTCAGCAAAACGCAGGAACGACGCCGTGAGTAGCTATCAATCGTTTCGCAACATTATTGCATGAAAATCTTGCATTTTAATAGAATTTTGAATCTTCCTAAATAAAGTTTTTAATTATCATCTAATTTTCATTTTGAAAGTCCAGCAATCTATTCTATAAGAATTCACTTCATTACTCAGCCGCGAAATATTGACAAGCGTCTTACGGTGATATCCTATTTTGATGCGTGTATGCTTGAAATGTTATGATTATAATGGTCAATGTCGCATATCAATTTCTGAGATTTTACGACCGTTTTCTAGTCAGTTTTGTTTTTACAGAATAGCCCTACAGATACTGACTTGTTAATAGACTTGTAGGATGACGTTTTCTATAACGGCAAACATGCAGTAACAGCCTGTGAATGTCCTGGGCTGGGCTAAGGCCTCCTCTCCCTTTTTGAGGAGAAGGTTTGAAGCTTATTCCACCACGCTGCTCCAATGCGGGTTGGTGTAACACACATGTGGCAGAATTTCAGCGAAATTAGACACATGCAGGTTTCCTCACGATATTTTTATAACCGATGTTGATTATAACCATAAATTAAGCACATGAAAATTCAGTGGTACTTGCCCGTGTTTGAACCCACGATCACCGGTTAAGATTCACGCGTTCTCACCACTGGGCCATCTCGCCTTATGGCTACGGCAAACATAACATACATTAATACAAGGGCTACGTGTCGTGGTGGCCGTACTCAATGAAGATTAGTCAATTGCGCAAGTATATAATAATCCACACATTCGTGCGTAAAAGCAGATACTTTATTCTTTCATTCTAATAGTACAATTGGACAGTAATCTGACACAACTAAAGAGCCAAGAGTTGTCACTGCCCACTTGCGGCACCAGGGTTTTGATCCAAGGGTCATGGCTGTAGCTTTATAAACTAGCAACTTGACCAGCGAGGTACTTAAAAAATACAGCACCAATGGCAACCAGAGCCGTCAACTATTTCGGCCAGCTTGTCAACTTACCGCGTAATATAAAGCTACGTAATTCTGTGGCCACGTAATCCTGTGAATCACATAGGATATCACATAAAAAATATTCGGCCGCGTTCGTTCCACTGCAGTTCAGTTCCGCTATGTGTGGCCTCACCTTTATAGCCAGCCATTCATTATCACCTGAGCTTTTTAAAATTTATGTAAAAGCTGATCCAAAGAACACACAATTTACAATGATAAAGATTAATCCTTTTACAATTAAATTGTCCTTTCCATTTTTTATTTCATACAAAAATAAACATAAATTTGCAACTTTAAAAATAATTTCTTGAAAAATAAAAATAGTAAGTATAAAGTCGCATAAATTAAAAATCTATTACTCGAGAACTTTTACACAAAATATATTCTTTTAACATTTTATAAGCTTCATAATAATGTTGTCAACATTTTGCAATAAGAATGTTGCTCATTTGTAATCTGATTCAAATAAAACTATAATTCAGGACCAACCCGCTTTCGGACTACTAACGCCATCTAGCGAAAGTTACTGACATTTACCGCTCTTAAAATGTAAATTGGAATAAATTTGTAGTTCAAAACGATAATATTTGTTCTTCATTATACATGTTTATTTACATGAACAGTTAATTATTTGTTATATATTAGGAAAAAACACAGTTACGTATACAGTTATAAGTATATATTATATAAATAGGCGAAACTAAAACAGTTCAGTAGATTTTCTTTTGTTTGTCAATGGATTTTATTTTTAGCTTAAGACGATCTAAATTGTTTTCAATAAGAAATTTGACAAGAGAATGTTATATTTATTTCCGTTCATACACGTTCAGAGCAGTTGAGATAGTGGATAGGTATGAGTTAAGAACAATTTCGAAACTCCCCGCTGCAAAACGGTCGTAAAATATCGAAAATTGATATGCGATATTGACCGTAATGATTATAATATTTCAAAAATACAAACATCAAAATAGTATATGACCATAAGTCGGTTGTCAACATTTCACGGGTGAGTAATGAAGTGAGTTCCTACAGAATAGCCTAACAGTTGATAGAAGTTATTATGTTCAAATTTGGAACATGGCGAAGACTAGTATTAAAAAACATAGGACTAAAGTTTTTTCATAGACAAAAATTTTTATTTGTTTTTTTCTTGTAAGTTAATCTGTGATTAAATTAAAAACTTATCTATATGTTCAACGTGTGTTTTATTAAAAGGCTAATTCGTTTTGAAAGATTACTACTGAGCGATCTAACCTCAAATAACCATTACAGTAGTCATGAGAGATACAATAAGTTATCTACAAACTAAATACCTATTTTATTTTAAAATGTAAATAGATTCTTGCCGTATTTTATGTAGAGACCTAATTTAATAAAAAATATTTTGAAGTTATATATATATTTACTGGTGGTAGAGCTTTGTGCAAGCTCGTCTGGGTAGGTACCACCAACTCATCAGATATTCTACCGCAAAACATCAGTACTTGGTATTGTTATGTTCCGGTTTGAAGGGTGAGTGAGCCAGTGTAATTACAGGCACAAGGGACATAACATCTTAGTTCCCAAGGTTGGTGGCGCATTGTTGGTGAAAAAAAATATTACTCATATTTGAGTGAGTTATAACTATACCTAGGTACTGTGAGAATATCACAAGGGTGGGGCTTTGTGTAAGCCTGCCTGGGTAGGTACCATCCATACGTCATATATTCAACCGCCAAATAGCAATACGAAGTATTGTTGTGTTCCGCTTTGAACGAGTGAGTGACTGGCAAGCACCACTTATTTTCATGTCCTTTATTTTATTTATAATTCATCTCGTGTTCGTCGAGGTAGGAAAAATTTAAGGAAAACTAATAGTACTGAAATTCTACCACATGTGTATCCACCAACCCGCATTGGAGTAGCGTGGTGGAATAAACTCGAAACCTTCACAAAAAGAGAGCATAGCCCAGCAGTGGGACAATCACAGACTATTACTTTATAATAATATTGATTTTTAACACTGATTTCGTGTTTAATTTAAAGCGATTGTTATTCCCTATTACACAATCGGGTAACCAAATCGACCGGCGCCATTATCAAGTTATCTGGCGCGCCCTGGGTGAGTTCCGTGACTTCATTTGAATACCTTACACTGATAGTCATAGATAATCTGTTGTAACTATGCTTCGCTTTGTAACTTTTTTACACTTTCGTAATATTTTTTTTTTTGGATATTGTTAACATTTTTTTTAAGTTTGAATCAATTTAAACTATAACTAAGTGTAGCGTAGGCATTATATTTGCTGCTAGGCGAAGATCGCTGCTACAACACGGATTTGTACACACACACGTGTGGTAGATTAGATGTTATTCTTCACCGCCAAGCACGAGATGAATTATATATAAAAATTAATATAATGATAACTCAGTTATGCTTGCCCGAATTTGATCCCGCAATCATCAATAACGATTCAAGAGTTTTAGCAGTCTCGGCTCACTTCTATAAATAATCTAGATTCATTGACAAATATAATCAAATTTCTAAAAGAAAACGTTCGTTAAAGATATATCTGTCTAAAATTAAAAATAATAAACAACAAAATATTTCAACCGAGCAAAGTAATTTTAATATATTATTTTATAATAATCTGCTTATTTTCTACTTTTTAACTTTCCCGCCACGTAATGACAAAAACTTTCGTGTAATCTTAAGGGTTAAGCCCTTTAGAATTAAAAAAAAATACATTATGCCATTTCCGACACAATAGAAAAACAAAATTATGGCATTAGTTATCTTAAGCTGAATTAAAAAAAAAAAAGAACAATGTCAAACTGATGTATTGTATGCATCACCGTTAATATAACTGCAAAGCAATAACAAAAAGCGTTGACGGCGACGTTAAAAGTCATTACATCATTCACTCATTGTCAAATTCAAATAACGTGTGTTCTTTTCTAGCATAGCTTACTTATTAACAGGTAAAGAAAAACTATGGACGGTGACAGAAGCGCTTACTGGAGCTAGGAGAAGAGAATTTGAACAGTAAAACTTACCAAGAAACGGTGCTGTAACCACATATGAAATAATCATAAGTATAGGTTAAATTAATATTTATTTAAAGAAACCAGGACCGGTCCCTTAATAATATACCAACCGAAAAAATTAAACCTTTTTTACAAATATAACCAATTACAAATGGTTTGGGCCTTGCCTTGCTTAAGAAAACCAAAGCACTAGCTTTTAATTGCAATAGATTTTTTTTCATTATCAAATTAAAGTACTAACTATATAAATTAGAAATGAATAAATCATCATAAAAGCTTTAAACTTAGTTCACCGTTAATACCCGCATTGTTCCTTAAAAATTTTGAATACCGTTTAAAAATACAGATTATATTACCGTTAAAGATTTTCTATTACACATTTTTTTTAATCTGTTGTTTCTTAAAAGATACATCAAAGATAAAATGCTTGAAATAGCAGTCACTTAAAAAAAATTTGAACGTACATTACTCCGTTGTTGGTACTAGACTAACTGCTACGTAAGGTAGGTAGCAGGTATCTAAAAAACCCGCAGAACCCGAGTCCTGTGTTTAAACCATGGTCCGACCATTATAATTTATTAGGCATTTTGTCAAGAAGTTCCCATTAATAGTCCGAGATCGGGAAGTTGGCAGGTTTACACTCTCGAGCATCGAAAAGCTCATAAAGCTCCTGCTGGTCCTGCGTCTAATCTCTTTCCGACAAAGAATGATACGTGCCGCGTTGTTGGCCGTTAACTCTTGGAAATGACTTCTGTAGCCAATATCGTTGATTATATCGAACTAAGCTCTACCTTCTCACTTTCAACAAAATAAGCCCTATTATGTAGCATAAAAAAATTTAATCAATCAAATCGTATTTAGTTTTACTCTAGCAGGCAGAATCAAACCTGACTGCTGGGTCCAGATTCGTACTTGAAACATACCCACCACTATACTGTATATATATTATTGAATCGCCCATAGACTGTGGTTATGGCTCTCTCACCCTTTAAACCAGAACAGAACTAAGCATTGCTGTTTGGGGGTAGAATATGTGATAGTTAGGATACCTACCCAGATGAGCTTGTGCAAAGCCTTACAATCAAGGGAACCCTACCACCAAGAAGTATTACGGGTTTCAATTAAAAAAAAAAAAAAAACTTTTTTAAAAACAAGAAACGATAAATGAACTTTAATTCATACCTTCAACAAACAGTTAATTTAATAAGCGAACGACTCAAGAAAACCGGTAAAATGACAAAGTTCCATCTTTAGCACCAACGGCATCTGGCATAGAACCTTGTAAACCCAACGAATATACCTCGTAATGAAGTCCAAAACATAAATTACTGAAAGTACAAACGATTAATGGGCTGTAACGAGTCGATAGATAGGGATGGATGAATAAAACATCGATAAAAAATATACGATAAGAATTACTTATTATTTTGTACAAGTAATTTATATTTTGAATTAAAGAAAGTACCTAAACTTACAGTAATATAATGCAGATGATATAATATAATGATTTAATACCACGTCCGTGGTCACTGGTGGTAGAGCTTTGTGCAAGCTCGTCTGGGTAGTTACCACCCACTCATCAGATATTCTACCGCAAAACAGCAGTACTTGGTATTGTTGTGTTCCGGTTTGAGGGGTGAGTGAGTGTAATTACAGGCACAAGGGACATAACATCTTAGTTCCCAAGGTTGGTGGCGCATTGGTGATTTAAGCGATGGTTAACATATCTTACAATGCCAATGTCTATGGGCGTTGATGATCACTAACCATCAGGTGTCCCATATGCTCGTTCGAGGTGAACAAACTAAACAACAACTATTCCATATAAAAAACGTACTAGTTTTCGGCCGCGTGCTACGGGTGGACGGGCAATTGTTAACTATATTTTATAGCAAAACACACAAAATTACTTTCGCAATTCTAATATTGATACTTAAACATCAAACGTGCACTATTCCCCTCTTTTCTAATCTATGCCAAGTGTGACCATTTGACCATAAGCCCTGATAATTACCAAATACACAATTAGTTTTTAGTTTATTTTCATTCGTGTCGTCTGTTGTCCTTATCTACTAAACTTATGCACGTCAGTTCTCGTTATGAAAATAATTCTAGAACGACAATTATAAGTAAAACTATAAAGAGCTCTGTTTTTTGTTTTTCTTCTAGAACTGTCTAGTTACTGTTGGCCTAGACAGTTCGAAAAAAAAAAGGTGATACATAGAGAAATATCCCTTTTTTATCGGTTAACGGATTGTTTCATACGCTCCACGACATATTTATAAGATTATTAGAATCTAGGGTTTTACTGGTGGTAGAGCTTTGTGCAAGCTCGTCTGGGTAGGTACCACCCACTGATCAGATATTCTACCGCAAAACAGCAGTACTTGGTATTGTTGTGTTCCGGTTTGAAGGGTGAGTGAGCCAGTGTAATTACAGGCACAAGGGACATAAAATCTTAGTTCCCAAGGTTGGTGGCGCATTGGCTATAAGCGATGGTTAACATTTCTTACAATGCCAATGTCTAAGGGCGTTTGGTGAGCACTTACCATCAGGTGGCCCATATGCTCGTCCGCCTTCCTATTCTATAAAAATAAAAAATAAAAAAAATAAACGAAATATTAAAGCGCAAACTGTCAAACTCAGACTGAGACTAACGAAATAGCGCTCTCATAGTCTGATAGGAGTGGTATGGTAGTCTAATAAAACTAGGAGACCAATTCTACTAATTTATAACGGTTACGATACGTTTTCAACTCTATTCGATTGCGACAAAATCATAATTAGTTAATAGAATTAACCCCTAGATGAGTTCAATATTAAGACCAAACACCTTATGTACTTTTCGAGGCAAGATACTGTATACTAACTCCCTAATTCCAAACTTTTACTGGTAATTTCTTGACAAGAAAACCCAATAATTTTTTTGAACGAATAATTTGAACCCAAAGCCTCGGTATCTGTGTCTATAAGCCACAAGACCAACGAAGCTATCTGAATCGAGTATATAAAATATTAAGATTCCATTTTTAAACCGAATAATATAAAGAATTATATTATTATTACTGTCGACTAATAAAGTTGATTGATTATGAAAAAGGAAAACTAAAAATATAATGTGTTAAAATATTCACAACGAACTACAACATGAAGGTACGCAACAAAAAGCGCCATATAATTAATATTAAACCATAATTTAATCAAAAAGAGGTCAAAAGATTAATTATCGATTTGATTGCCATCACTAAAGGAATCAATCATATAAGCGTCGTGGAAGTTGGAACAATAACATATCGGTGTGTGGGCGACGCGGGCGGTCGAGGGGCGACACTTTAGCACTTACCGGGATTATCGGGGCTAAATAATCGATAAACATACGCTAGACAAGGCACAACACTATAATTTAAGACATTTTTTTTATTTGTAAAGAAGTAACTGCTGGACAAGGATCTTCTTGAGGACAAAGTTTGGAGCTATACACACAGATAAACATAATTTTAATCTTGAAATATGTTTTTTATATCTTAATTAAAAGCCGAGATGGCCCTGTGGTAAGAACGCGTGAATCTTAACCGATGATCGTGGGTTCAAACCCGGGCAAGCACCACTGAATTTTCATGTACTTAATTTGTGATTATAATTCATCTCGTGCTTTACGGTGAAGGAAAAACATCGTGAGGAAACCTGCATGTGTCTAATTTCACTGAAATTCTGCCACATGTGAATTCTACCAACCCGCATTGGAGCAGCGTGGTGGAATAAGCTCCAGACCTCCTCTCCTCAAAAAGAGGAGAGGAGGCCTTTAGCCCAGCAGTGGGACATTCACAGGCTGTTACGGATTACGGATCTTAATTACAAAATTATAATAAATATACACAAAGAAATTTCGTAAAATCGAATTAAATACCTAATGTAAATAAAATTTGTCACACTAAAAGTTTTTTTTTTATTACAAAAACACAAACCAATGAATTTCAGGACAATGCCTTATCTGAACTATTCACGACATTTATGCAAATCGCTAACCATAAGTTGTCGTGCTATCTTATAATAATTAGCAGTCTAATTATTATTCAAGCGCCGATAAGCGCCAAGCTTTGTTTGCTAGATTAAAGAAAAATAGTGCTGCCACAGGATATGTTGAATCTCGATATATTAAATCAATAATATGTATTGCTTTTACTGACTGTCGTTATGTGTGCCAAATATTTAAATATGTTATTTTTAAATTCCAATTAAATAATTGTTAAAAAAACAATGACTATTTTTATTCTGGTTGGAACATTACTTTTATTTTATTCTATTGATTTCTTGACCTTTGTCAATGTTATAAGCAAAAATAGAAAAAAAAACATGACTAATTATTAAACCTTATAAAATTGGTATCGATTTAAAAATCGAATGTATCGCCGTTGTGTGGTTTGACATGGCGCCTTCGATGACGCATAAGTTGCGCTTAATAATTAATTTATTTTTATTAATTAATAAATACCACTTCAGCCTCCGGTTACAACGAATTCGTGATTATTAAGAACATGATTGTTTATTTTTTTTACTTGTTAATACATATTTACACTCAGACTAATATGTATTAAGAGCATTGTTTTTTCAGCATTTCTATTATAAGGATTTAAGTTATTGCTTTTATTATTATTATTTTTTTTTATTGTTGATATTGTTATTGTTTTATTATTGAATAAAAGTAGCCTATTATTTAATTAATATTATAAAAGCAAATGTGAGTTTATTTGGTATTGGCTTTGTGCAAGCTCATCTGGGTAGCTACCACCCACTCATCAGATAGTCTACCGCAAAACAACAGTACTTGATATTGTTGTGTTCCGGTTTGAATGGTGAGTGAGCCAGTCTAATTACATGCACAAGGGACATAAAATCTTAGTTCCCAAGGTTGGTGGCACATTCGCTATATAAGCGATGGTTGACATTCCTTACAATGCCTATGTCTATGGGCGTTGGTAATCACTTACCATCAGGTACTACTACTCAACCCATCATTGTGAAATTTTTCATATGCATTGTTGGAGGTACAGAAAAATATAGAGAACTACTTTTAAATCCATCGTATACTTTCATATTGATCTGTGTAGTTGCTCTATTGGCTGCAGATCCCGAGGGCTTGTGTTCAAATCCCAGATCGACTAATAAAAAGTTATTAGATCTCTGTCAAGGAAATCTTTTTTTTTTTAATATATAAGCTAGCGCTTGACTGTTATCACGCCTGATGGAAAGTGATGACACAGTCTAAGATGGAACGCGCTTGCCTAGAAGATGCCTATTCACTCTAGACTTGAAGGTACCCATATTGTAGGTGGTGGGAAAACGGAGGTCGGGAGGGTATTCCAGATCTTAGCGGTGCGTATCAGAAACGAGGAAGCAAATCGTTTCGTACGTGTCTTAGATACGTCAACTACGTACGGGTGCAGATTTTAGTAGCCGCGGACTGTGTTGGTATTGTTTACGCTTACGTCCCCGATTCTATTCCAATCCAACTTCGATCAAACCTCAACTGGATCGTTGCGTTAGTTGAATAGGAAAACGTAAGAAAACCACTGAATTTTCATGTGCTTAATTTGTGATTATAATTCATCTCGTGCTTTACGGTGAAGGAAAACATCGTGAGGAAACCTGCATGTGTCTAATTTCACTGAAATCTGCCACATGTGTATTCCACCAACCCGCATTGGAGCAGCGTGGTGGAATAAGCTCCAATAACTTCTCCTCAAAAAGAGGAGAGGAGGCCTTTAGCCCAGCAGTGGGACATTCACAGGCTGTTACGGAAGAAAACGCTTAAACGGCAACGGTTACGTTTCAATTCAATTGATTTAAAAAAATGTCAATTTGTTAGTAGAATTAGTCTCCTGCGGTCGTGTCAGATTAACCATCCCATCGGATTAAGTGCGTAAATAAATAGAGCTTGCGCAACGTTCACACAATAATATGGTTGTGGCTGGTCTTCCTTACCAGTCACAGTAGCATGCGAAAGCGATCCCGTGGCGCTCCTCGTTAAGACGGAAAGGGTACCGTTGATTTTTTAGTGGGTATTCCGATGTTCGGGGCGCACTCGGCGCCTTGGACACCGGCGAACCCCACATACCCCCCAACTGTTCCTGTGGGGGAAACGCGTAATGCGTTTTTCCAGCGATAAAAAAAAATGGTCTTCCCTACCGCCGCCGCCGCAGTCAAGTCAGAACGATATTTTCATTATGTTTATATACTCGTTCAATAAAGTTGATTGTAATATAATTTGGGAATGTCAAATAATTAACAATAACAACAATAAATGTAAGAAAATCATTATCGCTATAAACGTTCTCTGCCTGCTTATTCATTGACGTAACACCATTAGCGGGAAGTGCAAAGGTCATTTCTCGCCACAAAATGATCCCGCAGCATTTCCTATCCGTGTCAAGAATGATCAATGCAGGATACTCATTGAATAATAATTCTACTTAACATGGTTTGCCCTTTGTGACAAAAAAGACAGTTTAAAAAGTTTATGAACCATTTTCTATAGAAAATTAACCTTACGATAAAATTCTTGTTAAATATTAATTAATAGATAATCAATTTTAAAAGAAGCGATTGCAATTCCACCTTTGCACGTCGAAAGCCTGTTTTGTGACATTTCATTATCAAGATCATCTGATACGCTTTATCAAGATTTTCTTCGCTATGATTATCATCGCTTATTTTAAATTCCTCCTGGTGCAAACGTTACTTTTCATCCATTTTTGGATTTGACAAATATATAAAAAAAAATCGTTAGATAATGAAATATCGTCATAATAAAATATATCTTCGTCCAATTAAAAAAAAAAAGAATATTTTTTATCTGTAGCTGATATTAAATAAAACTTGTCTTTTTATAAATTACAGATAAGTACCAATAAACCAACAACACATTATCTGTATTGGTTAAAGAAAATATTTCTATAATTATACAACAACTATTAAAAAAAGAACTGTATTACAAGGGTTAATTTAAAAGAATCGACTTAACATACAAATAGTACAGATTACTTACAATTTTATGATTATAAATGTTTTAATTACATCCATTCATTCATCCTGATGTTCAGATAAAGCTTGCCATGCACTACTCATTAAACTTGTAGCTAAAGGCTATATTCTATTTGTAAAACGGCTTGTGCGGTTCGTAGCATGTATTATTAGCTTACAGTTAAACGTGTATAACTTTAAATAAATAATATAAATAAAATGTAGATTTTTTTACGAATTGAATTAAATTGATGAATATATACCTACACGTAACATCTTAGTTTTCAAGGTTGGAAGCGCATTAGCAATGTAAGGATTTGTTAATATAATTATATATATCAACCAATAATATAATATAATACGGCTCAAATGTCTAAGGGCGGGTATGGCCACGTACCATTGGGTGGCCTATTTGCCCTTTCGCCGACCTTATTTAATAAAACCAAATAATCAATGCGGAGTTAATAATATGAGAAAAAAAATCCTTATTTCACAACGAAGGAAGGAAGAAGGAAGGCTTCTAAATTTAGTTATTATTTAAATGCAATAATTATATTACTTGTACGCATCGTTACTTTGAGTTAAAAAAAAAAAAACAAACTTTTTAATATCAAGCTAAGATACGAAATTCCCGGACAATATTTTATGTCTATGCCGCAAGCATAATATAAAAAAGCAACCCATATCCCTTGTTTGTTAATTTCTTTAATTGCTCGCCGGAACGTAACCGTCAATTATTGTAAAAAAAATATAGGACGCCATAACAAGAGTTTCGACTACTTATTCTTAATTACGTTTAACTAAGACGTAACTCAAGCTGAAAGTAGGTGTTTAGTGGACTTATCTTCGACTGAGGACGTTGATGTATGGCTGAATGGAACGGAACGATTTTGTTTTTTTTTTTTAATTTATAAGCTGTGTACACATTATTAAGTTAATAATCTCAAATTAATTACTGTTAAAAAAACTTTGCTTTTTTATAAAATATACTATCACGTATATTTTACGTCTTACGTTGTATATAAATATTTGTGTATTTTTTTATTTAAATACATTTATTAATATAACATTCCTACTAACATAAAATAGTCTAGTTTAAATCTAATGTAAACAAATAGAGATCTTTTATTTGTCACAGTATCTTGGCTCACCAGATTTACTTTTGCAGCACATGCAATTACAAATATATTAACAATCGAATGTTCTTTAGTTAACTATGTAAATATTTAATTTATATTATTTCTTTTTAAGTTATTAAAGGTATATGTTACGTGTATGCCCACCTTAACTTTTGCAAGGCGCTGGAGCACACTGTGTAATTAGTGTGTTATAAAAAGTCCAAGTAATTAATTTAGCCTACCCGTGTACCTGTTTTGTGTTAAACAATACTATATCACTGTTGACATTTCGTGTTGAATAGAAATTGTTAAATTTTTATTTAAATGTTCATGAAATTGAAATTAAACTAAAAAATTGAAATTTATAATTATGTTAATAAGTTTTTAAATTAAAATTTATATTATTTAAGATGAGAACATTTCAATGTCATATTTGAAAATACAATGTGTTTTGATGTAGATATATTTCTTAAACTACATTCGCTCATGTCGATTTTTGTTGTTCTAATTAAAATTAGAGTCCATTTAAAAATGGACAGCGTGTTGAATTATCTGAAAAAAAGAACTAGATTTTTTGTTTTTTTTTTTTATTTTTTTTTTGCTAATCAAAGAAACATTCGTTCATTCTTTTCAGTAAACTAAAATCCATGTGAAGTCGTTTTAACACTAGTCTTTTTAATTATTAATGAATATAGTTCCACTCCCGTGCTTCGGAGAGCACGAAGTTACTCGGTCGTGTCTGAAGGAATTTCCTTCATAGCTCGATAGCAATCTTTCTCTATTTCTTCAAGGTATAGAGAAAGCTCATGAGTGTGCACTATTAAATCACATTGTTATCAAACATAATAAAACTTTGATTAATAATAATAATTTAGCGTATAGCTCGATAAAGGATTACACACATAAAAATAAAAAAAATAAAAAAGACATTAATTACCAATTCTTTATTCGTGACAAAAATTGTTGTCAGTATTCGTTGATTTCCATGCAGGATAAATATTCAATTGTATTTATTTATGTATGTTACTTGATTATTGGAAAAAAGTAACTTTTGAATTTCTTGCTGGATATTCTCGTAAGAATCTACATTCCAAATCAATGAATGCAAACTTAAAATATACATATACAGCACTTATGTGTTAGCCTAGATCATATAAAGCTTTTCTATTCGTTTCAAGTAATATTGAAAACAATTAGAAAATATAGAAATTAATAGACTGCTATCACAATCACAAGTTTTTTTATAGAATATTTATTGCAATCAAATACGGAAACCTTCAGCTTATTTTTGCAGAATATTTTTTTAACGTAATCGAATCGCATTGCAACTCTATCGTAACCCGTAGGGCTATATATATATGTATCGTAGGGCTGATCAGACCTATGACATTTTTCTTCGCAAACACAGCACAGGGGGTGTGAGGTCTCCGCGCGGCAAATTTATTGATAACGCCCAATCGATCAAGGTCAACGACCTTCATCCACCTCTTAAGGAAGGAAAAAGGTCTTTTGCCTAGCAGTGCGACATTTGCGAGGCTGATGCTTTTTAATATAAATTAAACTACATTTTAATAAAACGCTATTGTACAAGTTAGATACAAAATAATAATATAACGACAGCATATAACTTCATAAACATTTATAATTAAGCATTACTTCAACCGCCATTGCGTGTAAAGCGCTCATGTAATTTTGTTTCAAACAAATTACACTTTCGCTAATAGCCGCGGCTAATCTAATACTGATTCTGTTTAAACTAAATTAATGTCTTCCTAAGTGCGTGTTCTAAGAAATAAATATCCCAATGCCGCGATTAGAAGATAATAAGATATATAGGTGACACTGTTTTTTATTCGTTTTTAAATTGTAGATACTTCGTAGTTATCTAAATGTTTAATAATATTATAGGAGAGCCAAGCCTCATTGGATGTAATATTTAAAAAAAAAACATTTTGTACGTTAATATCATTGAATTCATCTAATTAAAGTTATTTAATTCATGTTTTTATATTATAAAGCTGGGGAATTGGTATGGTTACACGCGATGATCGCAGGAACTACCATTCCGTTTTAATTTACTTGAGTAGACCTTAAATCATCACAGCGGCAGTGACACTTGTTGTAAACGATCTGGTCTGCAACAGGCGGAGGTCCAGGAGAAGGTTAGTGTGAGGGCTGATGAAGGAAGCGGAGAAGATAAGATCTCTCGTTCGTGCTAACGGCTGACGCAGGTACTAGGACTCGGTAGACACGGCGATTTTGTTGACTACTTACATTGGATGGCAGCACCAATCATCAAATTATGCACGCCTGCTACGAATATGACGAGCCTGTAAGCACAGTGCGTCACAGTCTGTCGCAGTACGCCGCATGGGAGCCTCAGCACCATGTCCTAGCAGCAGTAATGCGTAAACACCGATCGCTGCTCAGTGTGGTAATAATATTCTTAATTGCGAGAGAGGCTGTCAACACAGTTAAGGAGGCCGCGAAGTGTGAGTGGAATGCTTCGGCGAAGACGACTACGCTTCGTGCACCTTCTACTATTTTCCCTTATAATAATGATGGGAGAATTGCATTCTCAGTACCCAAAGACCTCAAAGTAAAGAAAGCATAGTAAAACATACATCTATATTATTTTTAAATATTTCTTTGCATAAATCACTTAATTTTTTTACCGAAAACTTTTCTCGTAATAACTGAAAACAGCCAATAATTATTATATGACTTCATGATAAAATATCGATATAATTAGGATAATCAAAAACTCAAACACTGACGATAACATCGATTATTATCGATAGATGCGAATATCGATACCTTAATTCTGACAGCTGACTATTACAAGTATGCAACCCTAATTTTGACATATCATATCACAAGTTTTGTTTTTGTAAGTATAAAATTTTAAGGATTCCTCAAACTGATATAATGAATGTGGCCCAAATAATTCATACTTGATACAAGTTTTAATGTATCGTAGTTTTAATTTAATGGGGTACCGTGTGACTGGATCAAAATGCCTCACGATCTGTCTTGGATTCACCTTTATTATGGGATGTTTCTTAGCATCTCTACCAATAGTACCTTCAGGTAAGGTCAAATAAACAAATCATTCTAAATATGAGTAAAAACACTTTAAAAAAAGATAGTGGTAGGGCTTCGCGTGAGCCAGTCTGGGTAGATACCCACTCATCACATTTTCTACCGCCATCAACTAAATTTAGTACTGTTGTATTGCGATTTGAAGGGTGAGTGAGCCAGTTTTAGTTCCCCACTGGGGTATTGGAGATGAACGGTTAATTTTTATGTTAAAACAAACCATAGACTCATGATTCTTAGTCATTCTTTCAATCATATAGTATATTCTTGAGTCTTAAAAAAGTTTTTGTCCAATAAGTAAACCTAGTAGTGTACAGATGCTTTATTATCTCTGCTTTTTCTAATAAATCAATTCAAATGTCAATTATTTTAATGACTGAAAGAGTCAATCAATTACCCTTGTTTGCCCTTCTCATATTTCCAGAGCCAACAAACCTCCGGATATCATCAACAACATATAATAAGAAGAAATTAGCTATAATCGTACCATTCAGAGATCGATTTGAAGAACTCTTAGAGTTTGTACCTCACATGTATAAATTTCTACAAAAACAAAACATACCTTTTCACATATTCATTGTACAACAGAAAGATAACAATCGCTTCAACAGAGCCTCGCTCATAAATGTTGGCTTCATTTATACAAAGAAGGATTACGACTACATCGCTATGCATGATGTAGATTTGCTGCCAATGAACGATAATTTAAAATATGGCTACCCCAAAAATGGTCCTTTCCACATATCCTCACCACAAACACACCCTAAGTATCATTATGATACATTTATTGGTGGTATTTTATTAATAAAAAGGGAGGAATTTGATTTGGTTAATGGTATGTCGAATAACTATTGGGGGTGGGGTTTAGAAGATGATGAGTTCTACGTGAGATTAAAAGATGCAAAATTAAAAGTATTGAGACCTGAAAATATAACAACGGGACCAGATAATACTTTTAGGTAAGGAAGCTTTGTAATATTATTTCTTATTCAATGACACTAAAACCAACAGTAACAGTACAGTAACAGCCTGTGAATGTCCCACTGCTGGGCTAAAGGCCTCCGCACCTCTTTTTGAGGAGAAGGTTTAGAGCTTATTCCACCACGCTGCTCCAATGCGGGTTGGTGGAATACACATGTGGCAGAATTTCAGTGAAATTAGACACATGCACGTTTCCTCACGATGTTTTCCTTCACCGTCAAGCACGAGATGAATTATAATCACAAAGCGTATATACAACATGAGATGATTTCACTTTGACCAAATCTAAAACCAACAAACATGTTTAATAATAATAATATCCTGGGATATTATTCACACACGGCCATCTAATCCCAAACTAAGCAGAGCTTGTACTATGGAAACCAGACAACTGATATACTACATATACTACTTTTCTTTTGAAAATACATACTTATAGAGATATAGATACACCAGGATAATTATGCCGTTGGTTCTGTTCCTGAACTCTTTCCGGTCGTGTCGGATTGCCGTCCCATCGGATTATGAGAGTTAGGGAATAGAGTGTGCACCTGTGTTTGCGCACACACTTGTGCTCTATAATATCTCCGTAGTTGGCTAATCTCTCTTGAGATTGGCCATCGTGGCCGAAATCTGTCTGGAGGACATTATTATTATAATAAAATATCACATACACAGATTTCTTAAAAAATCTAGCTGTTACATACTTCTTGAAAATCTTGTTGTTAACAATATAGATCAAAACATATACATATTTATCCACGCTTCAACAAACAAATATTTACTAATATTCATATTTTGCAGACATATACATGACAAAACCTATCGCAAACGTGACATGAGGAAGTGTTTCAACCAGCGGGAGATTACCCGCCATCGGGACAGAGTAACCGGAGTCCACGATGTTGCCTATAAAATACACAGCACTCACAATGTTTCTATAGACTCTTTACCGATCACAGTGATTAATGTTGAACTAATTTGTAATAAGACTGCTACACCTTGGTGCCAGTGCCCCGAACCACCTAAAGTTAAAAAGGTAAAGTGAGTTGTGAACAATAGTTATAGAATAAGGTTTTATTGTTCCTCATTTATCCAGACTGACTGGGACCATAGAGAATCCGTGTAATCATAAATTTGAATAATATGGATAATGATAACAAATGGCTTAATAAGCAAAATTCATCTGTCTAATCTCAGGAGATTTCAACAATAAATGCTAGAATTGTATAAGGAATCAAATGAAAATGATAAAATTTAGCACATTAATAGTGGTCAGTCAACATTTTTAATGTTATATTTTAAGAGGGGAGTTCTTGAGGTGTCAGGTATAAATAAGTACTGTCCTTGGAGTTTAAGCTCGCTGTGTGCTAAATTGTACATATAGTAAACTTAAATAAATAAAATGACTAAAATTTGATATCCGAGCCTTTACTTTATGGATCAGAATAAAAATCCTGGTGAAGATCTTAGATAAGAAAATGTAAGGTGTTTTTGAAATCGTTTATGGCACGAATGGTGCTGATACTATTTAATGATGCGTATTTTAAGTGCTTGGTACTCTAATTCCTGAAGCAATAAACGTAAAATTAAATTATTATATAGGGCCATTAAAAATAACGATTTTTGACAATACAATGAAATACACAATATATAATTTCCAAAAAAAATTATAATACTCAATCTGTTGAATAATATTATATAAATTAAAGCATTTATGGATTTGTGACTGTAATATTTTTTCACTTACCTGTATACATTTTATTATCTGTAACCATAGACAAAATTGACTGAGTAATAGTGTCACAAACATGGCCACTCTAAAAGACAAAGCGGAAATTAACTATTACTTCCCTATGTATTACTGTAATATTGTCTCATATTGTGGTTACATATTTACGCAATGCCTTCTTCTTCTTTCGAATGTCCAATCACTGATGACAGACAGAGAAAAAATTTTGTTTAATGATTCACCAATACACAATTATTATTTTAATATTAATAATTATTTGTTAAGTTCAATTACATAAGTATGTATTTACAAAAGAAAAGCAGTATATGTATACTACATACATACATATACTATCAGTCAAATGGTTTCCATGGTATGAGCTCGCTTAGTTTGGGATCAGATGGCCGTGTTTGAATAATGTCCCAGGATATTATTATTATTATTGTTTTACTTTAATGTACATATTGTATTTGAATTTGTTAGTCAATTATGTATGGAGACAATATATATTGATTTAAGTTTTATATATAATGAAATACCTAGTCTGTCCTATTTTGAGGGAATTTTGCTAAACTTATCTGATATGTTTTTAAATACATTTTATTCAGTTCATAAAGTCGTTTTATTTATGGAATTGAGGCTGATGTGATGTTAATAATATCTGAATTAATTCAAATGGGTCAATCTATGTATGCAAATCAGACGCTATTTTTTTCTTTTACAATAAAAAAATATGGTTTTTCTTTTAATAAACATGTCAAGATGATTAAGTGTCTGGTTTGTTGAGCCTTGAGGTGTACAAAAAAAAATTTAACTAGTAAAGCAAGGAACATAAGTACATTTCGGAGAATGTGCTCAGGAATTACACGAACTGATTCCTCCCGCCCCCTTTTACATCGAACGGCCAGGCAAACACGACCAAAGCGCCACAGATAGACAGTGGAAATTCCCCGCCTACGTACGAATCGCTTTGAGTCTACATTCATCACTCGCACTGCGAAACTGTGGAATGCTCTGCCTGAATCTATATTTCCTGATAGGTACAACGTTGGAGTCTTTAAATTCAGAGTAAACGGGTTTTTTCTAGACAAGCGTGCAACATCCTAGACCGTATCAATGCTTAACATCAGGCAAGTCAACGGTCAAACGCTGGCCTATTAAGAGTAAAAAAAAGGAATGATAACAAAAAAACGTGTCTTCAACTTCGACAGCACTTTAACACTGTATATATCTTTGTAAAATAAATTTCTTGAGACTGTTGGAGTTGGTAAATCTTCTCAGAATTCATCTGTTCTTAATGTTGATACAGAACTCTTAAATCAGTATTTTTCTACTCTGACGAACTCATTTGATAGTTCAACTAAATCACGTACTTTTCACCCACTTTCTACGACTTCGACTCCTCTTTATCCTCCGTTCGTGTAAAGTCAGTTTACTCTAGGTGATGTTAAGAAGAACATTCTGTCCGTCTCATCCAATGCCATCGGCAGCGATAATTTGAGTCGTACTATGATCATTCCTCTTCTTGATATTATCGCTCCCGTGATCACACATATTCTAAATGAATGTGTCTCATGCTGTATATTTCTTGAAGCTTGAAAGAGCGCTAATGTTATACCTCTTCCAAAGAAAACTAATCCTGTTAACTTTTCTAATTTTCGTCCTATCTTTTTTACCTCTACTTTCGAAAGTTCTTGAAAAACTGATTCACTTTCAGTTAAATCTCTTCCTAAACAAGAACAATTTGCTCAATCCCTGCCAATCTGGCTTTCGCCCGGGACTTATTACGGTTACTGCCCTTATAAAAGTTACTGACGACATTTGATGGGGTATGGACAATAAGCAACTCACCATTATGACTTTGTTGGATTTCAGCAATGCTTTTAATAGTGTTGATTTTGATGTATTACTTAGTCTGCTGCGTTCTCTTAACGTATCCCCTGCAGTCATTGAATTGTTTAACAGTTACCTTCGTGGTCGTCGGCAGCGTATTCGCACTGATGATACTTACTCATCATGGTGCGATATTTCTGCTGGCGTGTTGTCTCCGTTACTGTTCTCTATTTTCATCAATTCGATTACTCATAACCTATCCTCTCTCTACCACATGTATGCAGACGATGTCCAGATTTACACCCAGTCGACTTTGGAGAATCTTCCGTTGGCTATGGCAAAAATGAATAACGACCTCAATACTATTCTTGAGTGGAGTAAATCTTTTGGTCTTAATTTTAACCCTAGCAAATCTCAAGCCATAATTATTGCCAGCCGGAAACAATTTATATTTATTTGCCATCCTTTTCTAATACCCATGAGAAAAAGAGCATTGTCATATAGAATGATAAGTATTATTATTATTAAATAACTTTATTGCACACTCACAAGGGAAAAAAAGACAATTACAAGAAAAACAAAAGTTTAAGAATAGTCATGTCATATAAACATAATTGCGGACTGTAACACATAATGGAGATCTAGGAGAATTGCTTTCCATTTCAAGCAGAAGAAATAGTCAGTACCGATACCTATCATTCATAATTCAATTCTAGCATTCTAGATTTTATTATATCTGTGGAGTATCATATTCCACCAGTTTTAGGATCCAAAGTCTTAGAACTTTTTGGAGCTGTGGTGACGACCTTTTCTTATGCAAAATGCGAACATTTCCCACCTCGCACAACCACTCTGTAAAACCAGCTTTCGACGGTGATTTCTTCGAACCTTTACTTCTGAAATGATTTAGGAAACTTCAAGAAAAGAGCCTTATTTAATATAGGCCAGCAAGGCACCTGAAAGCCCATTGAAGTAGCAGATGTCCGTGGGCGATGGCACTTTCCATCAGATGAGTCTGCCGTTTATCCCCTCTTACATAAAGGCTGTAAACAAGTATTTCGAATCATATTACAAGATTTTCAATAAAAATCTACCACCATTTCGGAATTTAGATTCTACCGAGAATCCAGAAAGAAACTCTAAAATTACACAAATAGAAATAAAACACGGCATATTTGAGCAAAGCTTTATATTTGGCTGATACAGATTTAAGTACAGTATAATAAAATAGTTATCCAATCATGAAATAATTATATATACACAGGCACCGATTCTATAACCGACAACCTCTAAATTAAACTAATTTAACAATACTAAAATATACTACCATCTCATTAGAATATTTAAGGTTAAAAAGAGATAGCAAATCTATTTAGTCTTGTCAGTTTAATTTAAAGATTTTTTAAAAGAATCAATACCTTTACATAAATATACAATTATTGTTGCACATATTATATAAAGCTTATGAATGTATGACATATTATGTTTATAATATTTAGTTAACAAAATAACCGTATTAGTGAAAATTTTTTACTAATCTGTCTCACAGAATATGGTCCGGTATAATATTACATATACGTAAATATAATTTTAAATATTTTATAAGTTACTTCGGAATGTGTTAATTGTTTTTATCTGTGGAAAAATATATATTATTTTGGAAAGCTTTTAAAAACCTTCTCTTTAACCCTTATCTGTTTATGGGGTTGTTGACACCCCAATGAAAACAAACTTACTTACACGATATTTATTAAGGACCTTCCTTAATAAATATCGTGAAATTTATATATTTAAAAATCGGTACCAAAGTTATATCTGGCCATATATGTGGTAAGAAGTTTGTACATTATTCGTTAATTATTTGGTTATGTGTTAAGTACGATTATTATATAAGCGGAAATAGGAACAAAATATTTTCATTGATTTTTACCCTACTAATTATATTAAACACTTTTTTCCATAAAAGACAAATATGTTAATATTTCGCAGCTAATCATATAACTAGACACGTTATATCATTGCAAATTATTTTATCAAAAATATTTATATTTAATCTGTATGTCGTTTAACCATACGTCACATAATAAAGACTCGATTCGCGATATTTTATAGTATGTGATAGCTAGGTTATGAAGTAACAATCGCTAATTAAATACAATGAAATTTCATAATAAACTAAAAGAAACGTTTATAGAATAATATAATCTTAAATGCCGAATTGTGTGACGTCACAACATGACATCATCATCAAGATCTCCGAAAAATCTTACCGTTCAGGAAACGAATTCTACTAACCTATCACGAGTACGATACGTTCCCGATTCAATTCAAATCCAACTTTGACTATCCTGTATTTATTCGGATCGGAAACGAAACGATATGACGTCAACATATACCGTTGTGTCAAAACGAAACTTAATTACATTTTTTTAATCTTTTATTTTTAAGGGGCCTTTATAGGCAGCCTATATGTCGGTCTCACCGTTACTCGCTAAATTAAAACAAAAAAGGCTCAAAAACTAAGACTAATTCAGTTTGAGAGTATCACTAACAAACTTAATTGTTGACTATTATACCAATAGTCTATAAATAAATTAAAGAATACGAAAACGGATAAGCGACAACGATCACGCTTCGATTCGATTGCAATGAAGCGACAATGTTTTAATAGAATCAATATCTTTATACGCTCTTGCACAAGATATGCTTCCGTCTCACAATGATTCGACATTTATTTAAAAGAGTCAATCGTCTCCTATTGCAATGTCTGGTTTAATTTTCATATATAACATGTAACAGCCTGTTAATATCCCACTGCTGGGCTAAGGCCTCCTCTCCCTTTTGAGAAGAAGGTTTTAGAGCTTATTCCAACACGCTGCTCCAATGCGGATTGGTCGAATACACATGCGGCATAATTTCAATGAAATTAGACACATGCAGGTTTCTTCACGATGTTTTCCTTCCCCGTCAAGCACAGATGAATTATAAACACAAATTAAGCACATGAAAATTCAGTGATGCTTGCCCGGGTTTCGAACCCACGATCCCCGGTTAAGATTCACGCGTTCGAACCACTAGGCCATCTCGGCTTAACATAACATAACATGTCTAGATATATAACATATTGCTATATAAGCTATTACTACGACTAGACTATATAAATGTGTGAATGACTACTATATTTAGAGGTTTCATCGTGCAATTGGACATACAAATTGGTGCAGTACATTACACTCAAACAGATTATTACATTCATACATAGATACTAACTTGGTTGGTTTGATAGTTGGTACTATAAATGTTGTCGACTGTACATTAATGATTTCACAGATCTTTTCCTTAAAAACAAACTCGAAACTCGCTACAGAAATTGGTCGTGAAATATGAGATAGCGTTATACGAAATATACTACAATAGTTATGACATTTAATTGTATATCAAAATAACGTAACATCATTTTTCGATTTTCAACATTTCACGAGTGAGATACGAAGTGAGTTCTTATAGAATAGCACTGCTAATGTCGATCCTGTTGTACATAATCTCTATATAAACATAATGCTATCTCTTTCACGATTAGATGGTTAAAAAAGGGTAAGATTTCTTTTGATCAAGTCTAATTCGATTAAGAGATTGTGTACAACAAAACAACCACCAGACAAATTGAAAACAAAAACATGCCAAATATATAAAATAACCATAAAATCGATTAAAGTTATTAAATCAAGCAAATACTTTAAAAACAATTTAAAAGTTTATTATAAAATATATTTGATTTTATATGGCAACAAATTACATAAACAAGTTCTCTAATCAATGTTTCCTTTCAGAAAAGTAGCTACGAAAATAATAATCCTTTCACAAAGTTTAATTTTATCTGTGCCGCCGATTGGGATCTGGAATGACGTCATGATAGGATAGGACCTGATATCCGATAACTGGGACGTTTCTAGAAATTTACAAATGGATGCTACTGTTAATTTGACTTTATTTTATTGTACACAAATAATATTAATTAACGTTATCGGGCTATAATTGCAAATATCATTGATTGTTATAATTATTTGTACTGTTTCTGTTATTTCTATAAACTGTAATGTCGGCCATGTTTATTAGGCCCCGACCATACGTCAGATCCCAATATAATGTCAGTTTAGCTGTAATTCTATTATAAAGATTATAATCAAATTGCTAAACTACACGTACCCCTCACTAAAACTGAGATTATTTTTTATAATCTTATTATCACTTCACTATCACATTTCAAATTACTGTCCCCTATTAAGTAATAATGCTAAACGCCATTTTATATATATTCCTTATGACGGCTTTTATCAAAAGGTAACCATTACCTGATTAACGATTAAAAATTAACAAATACACGGAGGCACTACAAAATGCAACTTTTAAGTAAATCAAGATGGCGAATTGTATGAATGAATATTTTAAAAAAACTGACAGTTATCATACAAGAGTAGGAACATTTTTCAAAGCTTTATCATTTAATAATAAATAAGAGTTAATGTAACGTAAAAAATATAAGAAAAACGTTACTAAATATTTTAATCAACGACATATCTTCTGTTCTGACAAATATGTTTAACGAAAATATTTTGACGCGGACTGTACATGCCATTTATAAACTATCAGACAAGAATATTTTGAGTTAAAAATAATAAACATTTTTAATAAAATTGGTAGACTGGACAGTCGAGATGGGCCGAATTACCTTATTTATATAACCACAGAGTATAAAATTAATAACCACAGAGTATGTAACAATTATTATTACAAGTTTTTCATCTCTATAGACAATTATAAAGATTGAAATAGCATAAAGGCACTTTTATCATAACAAATAATTAGTGTCCGAATCGATTTCTAGCCGAAACAAAATGTTTAATAATCCTAAAGATTTCGTTTAATTTCGGCAAAACCTCTGTACATTTTCGCCAAGGTTCGGTCGGACACTACATACATTGCTTGCTTCATTTATGTTCTACACAGAGTTTCGTATATAAAGTAATTCGGCCTAATAGTTCGTTCACTGAGGACAATATATATATTTTATCGATAGCTCACATTAAAATATAATGATTGCTATGAATGTTTAAAAAGTCTGACCTGAATTACTAAAGTCATTAAACAAAAATAGGATATCAAGTTACAAACTCTGCGTAGGCAGTATTAAATTATTATAAACACAACAAATATAAACATGGTTTGACTTATAGTGAATGCACTTAAGTATTCATTTAATAAATTATATGACATATAAAAAGGGCGCGCGTTTGCGGTTTATTTCCCGCGTGGCGCGCAACACGTCAGCTACAGCGCGCAACCGCCTCCCTACACAGAAATGGAAGATTCACTGTATTACAACCCCACTATCTCCAATTGCATATATCAATATATATAAATTTCTAAATGGGAAAAGTATTAGCTGTTATTAAGTTGCCTTAAATGATTACAATTCGACATTCAAAATCCATACGATTTTGATAATATAAGCTATAGTGCATTCCAATAGCGAGGGGAATAACGGTAAACAAACCATAAATTTTTCTATCATAAATATTTCTCTCGATTCGCTAGTAGCTCTGCCATATTATGCCATATATTAATATATCTTGATTAACATGGTGGTAGGGCTTTGTACTATCTCGTCTGGGTAGGTACCACCCACTCATCAGATATTCTACCGCAAAACAGCAGTACTTGGTATTGTTGTGTTCCGGTTTGAAGGGTGAGTGAGCCAGTGTAATTACAGGCACAAGGGACATAACATCTTAGTTAGTTAGGTGATGTAAGCGATGGTTAACATTTCTTACAATGGCAATGTCTAAGGGCGTTTGGTGACCACTTACCATCAGGTGGCCCACATGCTCGTCCGCCTTCCTATTCTATAAAAAATATATATTTTATATTGACTATTGCCTGATCTGAAATTGCCTGCCTCGTTAGTCTAGACACTAGTGGCTATCAACACGATCCCGCAGCCTCTCCGATCCGTGCCGAGGACGACCATCGCAGTGGTTTTAGTGGGTAAGAATCCAACATAACCCAGTTCCCTCCGCCATAGGAGCTGGGTACCTTTCAAAAGGTTTCCACAGCGTCAAAAAAAAGTCACTAGTGGCTACATATAAAGCCCAAGGAAACCGTTTCCGCGACTTTCAAAAAGCTATTTTTTTTTTTTGAATGTCGAATTATAATCATTCGAATCGTTTACTTTGTCAAAAGTCAAAGTAAATTTATTTTTTATTTACTGAACAGTAGTAAAACATAGACAAATAATATTAAACATTACTGGATGCAAGGACACCAATTAAATTGGTAAACTAACTAATTCTTTATATACATACGTATATTGCAGACTCAAAATTTCCTGATCATTATAATCAATATATCTTTAGGAGTGGAATTGATTTTTTTAGATACAATTGAATTACAAAAATTATTATTATTATTTATTGGCAACATGGTAATAAGCGTCTATCAGTAGATATTCTAGGCGTCAAACCAATTCTAGTAAGTATTTTGTCATACCCTAATCAATCTCGTTACTAAATCTGCAATATAGTACTTAAAATTGTAACGAAACACATTTTAATTATTATTATTAATCAACGTTGCAAATAACTTTTAAAGTTATTTTAAATTTAATTTTGGCATTAAAATTAGCAACACCAATCAATGCACATTTAAAAAAAATAGGTATAACAAAAAAATATTGGCAACGTTAATGGAGTAAAGCCTCGATAGAAAAAAAAAATGGGGGACAGAATAAAAATACCTTGCTGCAAGTTCATTTTCTTTTATTTCCATAGAAGCTTTACTACGTCAAGGTAACAAACAATATTATACTACCAATACAATGTCTAGACACTGACAACATTGAATTTTAAATTCAAAATACTGATACAACAATTAATTCTAATTATAAAAATCTATGACACAACAACGAAAAATAAATTCTACAACATTAATAATATTATATTTTAATACGAAGATAAAAGATTTTTTTTGGCATAATTTTGTGCGACATTAGTCATTTTTGTCACTTTTTTTTTCGACAAGATTTCGTGTGCTGTTTACAATTTGACACATTGGGATATTACAAAGAAAATATCACAGAATATAAAATCACATCTATCCAACTCGTCTAAAGGTATAAATTCTTTTTAATTTTTTCTAATACTTTAGTATTAATAACGTTCATAATATGTATGTATAGATTACATTTGTTTTACTTATAAAATATACATAAGTACAGCCAGTTTTAAAATTTGTTATTAAACTTTGAATTGACAATTACGATTATATATTTAATTAGCTACAAGTATATCGTATACTTGAAATAAACTACAAGAACGAATGCTAGTTAATCATGCTAAGATAGCATGTTAGAATTATTCCGAATATTTTTAATTTAGATAATTATATTCGTCGATTTTTATCGACAAAGTACTCACATGATACAAGAGCATGAGCATCGACAGATCGACTTATCGATATAATTCGAAATTCGATTGATTTTTTTTTTATGCAATTCTTAATTACAAACAAAATATATTATGAATAATGCCTATTTATTTAAGTGTTATAATCGAACAGATAAACAATAAATACCGTTGAAAATTTATACAAAAGAATATTAAAACTGGCCACATTACAGTAGTAAGTACATTAAGCAATACATATATATATACATATATATATAATTATTTAACAATTATATATAAAATATATATACTTACATTTACATTTAATTCAAAACAGATAAGAAAAAATATATTCCTACCCAGTCGAGCTTGCATAATACCTTACCTGAGTACATTGCGCATCTAGAGACAAAATTTCAATGATAATACTTTTAATGACGTACGTCCTTATATATAAATTGAATAAAATAAAGCTTTCGACAGTTCGAATAACCCTAATATTAAAAAAATACACTGTATTGATCCACATCACCCGTATGTCTCTATACCATAAACAAAAAAAAAAAACAACCATAGACTATTTCATTATTTTATCATAAAGTTTACATTCGTTGAGATTTATACTTTAAACATTATTGAGTTTATTTTAAATTACATATTAATGATTAATAAACGTTTAGAGTGAGATATGGAAGACAATAATTGTAGAAATTTATTTACTTTAGAGTGAGGGGGGGGCTACGATATACAAAGTCAGTTAATATTGTAAACTCTACAACTATCAAAATTCAAATTAAAAATATACTTTAAAGTCATACAAGAACATTATAATTTATTTACAAGTCTCGTCAGTTTTACACGAAGCTGTCACCGGTTCTTAAGAACAGTAACTTCGCACCGGTTAACAAGAATCGGTGCGAAGCTACAAGTCATCATAAAACGTTAGACCATTAGACACATACATTATCATAAATACTGGTGATGTTCAAAATATTTCTAAATAAAATATTTGTATGAGATATTAGGAAACTGTATTAAAAGTTTGGCAAAAGTTTTATATAAGACAATGAAACGGAATTATGGACCCAGTTTGGTAAAATTATATCAGCATTTACTTTAAAAAAAAATTAAGATATAGTCTAGATACTAACTTGGATATAACCACCACATGCTTTGGACCAGCGTGGTGTAAAAAGATCCAAACATTACAGTCAAGATTAGCCCAGCAGTGGGATAATATTATTGCTCATTGTTATATGTTAGATAATGTCCTCCTAACCTACTTAGCCAATTTCGTAACGGCGACCATTCAATGATAATAACGTTAGACTATGTGCGCAAACACAAGCGCAGTTTTACCCACACTCTCATCCCTATGAGTATGTAATCCGACATATCGGAGAGGCGTCAAACAGCGATCACAACTCGGTCAGATTTTTTTTTTATCCCACCTAACCACCAAGCTTGAGAACTAAGATGTATCCCTTGTACCTGAACACTGGCGCAATTAACTTTCAAATCGGAATGTAACAATAAGTACAGCATTTTAGCTGTAGAATATCTGAAGTGGGTGGTACCAACCCAAACTGGCTAGCACAAAGAACCAGCTGTAGAAGATTTATTAACTAATTATCACGGGGGTACGTTTGGGGATATAACTGGGTCCAGTAAGTTTCCTTCTATCTATCAATGAATAAACTAAACAATCGCTTCTGTATCACTGATAACATGAATCCCATGTTTAGTCAGGATAAGTTTAACGATGTCGTTACAGCTACGCGTCTTGTAGTTCCTACTATCACGATCCTTTAACTTGATACTCTTTACTTTATCACACAGCTTACTTACCTCTGACTTGCTCTTCTTAATATCATCCGGTTTTAATTTCCGTATCGTGGACGCAGAGCATCGTTTCTTCACGTTGGTCACCTTCGGTTCCATGTTCCCCTCGCTGACCCTCCGCCTGTACAAATCGTAGTCATCCTTGGACAGGTAACTGTCGAGGGAACTGTATGCACTTACCTTCTCGTCTTTGATCGCGTGTTGCTTTACATCGCTGACTATTTTGACCGCTTTCCCCGGTACGTAAGTTGATGGTACTTTGTCTATGTACGCCATTTTAGGTTTCGGGTCCAACGTTGGACTTATCGTGTCCGTGTGATTCGGCATCAGGAAGTTGGTTTTCTTCGCTCGCTTTACGGTTATTGTCTCGTCTACAATTGACGGCTTGTCTCTGATCGATATCAGTATGTTCTTGAAGCTCGTCTCCTCGGGTGACGTCATGATGACGTCTTGGGGTGACTTTTCGTAGTTGGCTAGGATATCGTTAAGGAGGTTATACTCACTGTTTCCGGGCAGCGTGAAGGTAAGTTCATGGTTAGTTATTGCTGTTAAATTGATAAATTTACTTAAATAACTGTACACCCTAGTATATATACATCTTATATGTATATATATTTGAAGTAATCCGGATAATATTATCGTCACAGATAACAAACACAATACCTAATCTTCTAACATTTTAAAAATGATACGAAACGTATCCATCCATAAAACTTTAAATTAAAAAAAAAAACAACTTACGTAACACAAGGTATAGATCCATACAGCCTGTTCTGCCTTATATATGCCAGTACTGCGTCGTCGGTTAAGTACTTGGCACTTTCGCCTCGCTGCAGCAAGCGACGTATAACTGTCGAGCTCACTTCATTCGCTATGTAGTTAGTTACAAGCGTAACATTCTTCTGGAATATATAACATTTTACTTTTACTAATTTCAATAATATAATCAACACGCTTAATTGTCGTGTATGGTGTATACAAATTTATATTTTTGTGGATATTATTACAAAAGATAACTATATCAATTATTTTTTTTATTTTTTTTAATCTAATTTAAAATAGTCCCTCCCGATTCCCACCCGACGCAAAGCTGCCCATAACGCAGGCCGCATTTCCGCGCTGTACGGCAATGGACAACCTCTGTGCCAAGTGGGACTCGGAGCGACGGTCAACTGTTTTTGTGGATTGCACATCTATAGTTTATACTAACCACAATTAAACATCTTTGACATTGAACGCTCAGCGGTGAAAAATTAGTAAATTTTAAAATTTCAACAGTTCAATTCTTATATATATAAATATAATATAAACTTACCCTATATTTGTAAAGCATATTCGATTCATATATAAATCGTCCAGGATCACTTCCGGCTCTCGTCACGACGACCAATCCGTGACGACCGACTATCGTCTCCAACTGCAATTATATATTATTACATTATAATTTTTTTTTAAATAGAATAGGAAGGGGGACGAGCATGGGCCACCTGTTGGTAAGTGTTCACCAACACCCATAGACGTTGGCTTTGTAAGAAATGTTAACCATCGCTTACATCACCAATGCGCCACCAACCTTAGGAACTAAGATGTTATGTCCCTTGTGCCTGCAATTACACTGGCTCATTCTCCATTCAAACCGGAACACAACAATACCAAGTACTGCTGTTTTGCGGTGGAATATCTGATGAGTGGGTGGTACCTACCCAGACGAGCTTGCTTTTTTGACGACGAAGCTCTACCACCAGTGGCATTATTGTCTGGCATATATATTATCAGGCAATGGCATCCATTGCCAGTTAAGCTCTATGCTAAGATATTCACGAATACTTAAAAACAATAACAAAAAACATAATATAATTACTCTATATTAATATTCATCTATTACATAATGAATAATATTATTATCTAACGTGTGTAAACAATATTTATATAAATGTTTTTATATACGTGTAACTTGGTAAATGGGAGCTTGCTGAATAAAAGATATGAGTTGTCATGTCTTGCTTACATTGCATGTTGCAGAATTCCGTTCAAAACATGCAAATCTGGGGCCGCATTCTACTAATTTATAACGAGTACGATACGATTATTCAATTCCGATCCAACTTTGAATCATCTGTATTTATTCGAATCGGAACCGAAACGATATGATATGAAACCAAACTTAATCCTTAACTATTATATCGATAGTCGATAATTAAATTAAAAAATAGGAAAACGGGAAAAACGGCAACGGAGAAACGGAAACGGCTTCGATTCGATTGCGATAAAGTGACAATTTGTTAGTAAAATTGGTCCCCTGATTTGGACATCGCGCAAATCATTTAAAAACCGAAGAGCAACGTGTAAAATCATTGTGGACTTCTTCCATCTTCGAATAAGATTCTTGTTCTATAATAATAATAATATCCTGGGACATTTTTCACATACGGCCATCTGATCCCAAATTAAGCTTGTACAAAGCTTGTGCTATGGAAACCAGACAACTGATATACTACATATACTACTTTTCTTTTGTAAATACATACTTATATAGATAATTACACCCAGACTCAAGACAAAAAGATATGTTCGTGAACACAAATGTCTGTCCTGGGTGGGATTCGAACCCACAACCTTCGGCGTGAAAGGCAAGTATCTACCAACCACGCCAAGTAGCTCGTTTAATCTATCTGTGCTTCTCAGCTTCATTTTGTATACGTATTGCTTGTATTAGAACAAAAGTTATATTGGATGAAATAATGGGTAATGTTTATTTCACTTACGTCTTCATCCGACCACAGTCCAGGTTTCGCGAAGGACTCCAGCAGGTCAGCACCACAGAGTAACTTAACAGTGACCCCATCACTTACATTACCATTCAGGTTCTCGTTCAAATTGTTCTGCTCGTCAATATTATTTACGTTCAAAAAATCGTCCGGTAGCCAAGATGGCGAATCAGTGTTTATATTTAGCGGTGACATGTAACAGTTTATTGTGTCCTGAAATTAATAAGATTCTTTGTACAGTATGATTACTAGCAGACTACCCCGACCTCGCCCGGATTGAACGACCTTTCTTAGTAGAAATTTTATTACATTACATTATTGCAATTTCCAAAAAAAAAAACTAATGGTAGGGCTTTGTGCATACCGCAAAACAGCAGTACTTGGTATTGTTGTGTTCCGGTTTGAAGGGCAAGTGAGCCAGTGTAATTACAGGCACTAGGGACATAACATCTTAGTTCCCAAGGTTGGTGGCGCATTGGTGATGTAAGCAATGGTTAACATTTCTTACAATGCCAATGTCTTTGGGCGTTGGTGACCACTTATCATCAGGTAGCCTATTTGCTCGTCCGCCTACCTATACTATTAGAAAAATGATTTCTTTATATTTTTCTTCAGCGCTAAGAACCGCATGACTCACGCAAACAAGTAGCAACGTGGGCCATATTCATTATCTAGACACGAAACGGATCGATTGGCTTGGCTATATATACCATTGGCCTTCGAGCCTGTCCTTGGCGATGTTTATCGATTACAACTCACGAATGCAACTGCGATATGCTACGTTATTATGTTGCAACCTTTATTATCTAATGGCTGAGGTCACGGCCGCAAATGAACACAAAACCTTATTTCATTTATTTATATAAGCAAGAATAGAATAAGACACATTTGTTTATTTATCACTACATATTATAAAACAAAGTCCGTCTGCGTCTGTATGTCTGTCTGTCTGAACGTGATAAACTCAAAAACTACCTTCCACTGGGGCAGAGTGGTTCATGAGGTTTAGATGAATAATAATAATATCCTGGGACATTATTCACACACGGCTATCCGATCCCAAACAAAGCAGAGCTCGTACTATGGAAACCAGACAACTGATATACTACATATACTACTTTTCTGAAGTGTTATTCTATATGTGGGAAGCCGGTATGGGTAGTTAGTGATTTATTAAAACATTTTTTTTTTTGTAATTAAATACATCTGAAATAGCATAGTGGCATGAATATTAATGGAAAGTTATGGGTTCAAACCCAAGCGAGTACCAAAGAATTATCGTGTGCCTCATTTATGTTTATGTCAAGGTTACAGAGTACAGTTATAGAAAACATAAGGTCCCTAAGACCTCCCCGCCATCCCACACGGATGGAAACCAGCAATGTATATATATACATTTATATTAAATATATATATATACATATATATACATTTAAACTATTACCTAAATATTTTAACGACAAATCACCTTGAATGTGAAAGTACATGATAAGTTCTACTAAACGCTGATAGATATTCAAAGTGTTAAATTAAAACAAACAAGAAACAATGGAATTGTTTTATCTCAGAGCTAAAAATACAAGAAAACACACAACTACATGCACACTCGCTCTACATACACTAAAGCACCATTATAGTACATATATAAACTGATATTTTATTTATTTAGCACAAAACCTGCTTGTCTGTAGAATATCTGATTAATCGATGGTACACACCCAGTTGGGTTGCATAAAACTCTACCAGCTTACCTCTTCTCTAAAGCTAATAATTAATATTACTGTTAAATAATTTGTTTTAATTATGTTATATAACAAGAGTCCCGTATTATAATAAACCTGAGTTTTAATAATTATACAATTTAAATATTTACCTGATGGTATTGTAATGACAATTTAGTTCTCGTCCATCCAGACTGTTGTGTTTCCCACTCGGAGATCTTGATCCAACCAGACGATCTCAAGGCTAACTTGAGCATTGATATCCTGTTAACAATGAGAATAAGAGTTAGTAAAATGTTTTTATAAATATACCCTAATTAGTAAATCATATAATTAGTTCAGCCACAACAATAAATCTAAATGATTCATCTGTTCAGTTATATTAGTAAATAATTGCAGATGCACTCTTTATTCCCTCACTCGCATAGTCTATCACAGAGAGATCAAATGCAAGACAAACAGAACTATGTGCTTTCATAGAGACAGAAGTAGATATATCAGTTTTCTTTCAACAGGATATTCAGAATTGCCCAACATAAGAAGCCAGGTTTCCTGGCCTGTGTTGGAGTATGGAGAGATAAGCTCCAAGCAATCTCTTCAAGGGCGTTCGCCCAGTTTTGGTATATTTACTAGCCGTTACTTTAAAAGATAATATCTACTGAATTTACAACAGGAGTCTATAACCTGTTCAAGTCTCACCTATGATGTGAAGCAACAAGATCTTTCTTTCCGTAAGCATCATGAACTGGTGATACAATACCGCCCACAACAGTCCCCAAACCCAGGGAATGCATATAATCCCTTGCAATTTCTGGAAATAATAATTCATAATCTTTATTTTATTGACTTATTTCATTCATTCATTCAATTATTATTAAACAATAATTGAGTATATAAAACAGTAAAATATTACTATTTAAATTATTTCTTTTCAATGTTTTATGTTATAATTTGAAAATATTAATATGATATATAATTAAATGTTACTAAAATATATGATCAAATTTTAATATAAATCACGTCAATAATACATAATAACATACTGACAAGCAGCACAATATCTAAAACAAAAATCTCTATATATAATACTCATTTAATAAAAAAAAATCATATTAAAAGCTTATCTAATAATTTGAATTTTGGAACGAGACAAAACAGATCTAATTCAGAGAATAGGTTGAAATACATTCAGAAAAAAACAGAGAAAGCCTATGTAAATGAACATTGGACGATGTCATTATTTTAATAATTATACAATTTATTTATTTCACACTCAATCTAAATAAGCACCTAAATTTATATTTCAATAACTTACCGAACATACGTAAATGCATATATGTCGGAGGGCTAAAACTACCACAAGCCATTAACACAATTTTGCCTTGTGACATTTTTCCACAATTTTATAATTAATATTATACAAAAAATGACAGTATCCGAAATTCGTATTATTTCGTATATGAATGAAATCAATGCCTATTGACTATTGTGTACATCTACATTACTCATGTCCCATAGTAGCTCAAACTGACATAAGCAAAACTGAGTTGACCAGCTGAGTAAAATCAAAATCCAAAGAACCATATTGCCAAGTAATGTGTTAATTTTACCCCATCTAACTTATATCACTATTTTGTAAAATAAAATGTTTATTTTTTCAGATACAATTTATTTAAAGAAATTAAAATATTTTATTATTGATCGATTTATATATATATAGGTATTTCGACAGATTTATTTCTTTATATATAGGTATAGCCAAAATAAAAGGAAAATGTGAAAGAAACAAATTAGTTTCTCTGTCTTTGTCAAATATAGAAATAAGCCTTTTGATTGAACTCGTAATAGTGACGTAATTCAACAAAATTTTGGCCAACACAGACTAGAACTTTAATATTGGAATTCGAAATTGAAGAAATTGATTATTGAAGTAGTAATTATTGAAAAATAAAAAGATATTAAGTTTATTACATTTTAAGCCCATTCATAAGTATAAATTGTAATTTTGTTCTTGGAGATTTATATTAATGCTTAACATTAATGTAACTGCATATTTTTTCCCAATTTTGTGTATGTAGTTTTATTTATTAGAATTTTTTAAATATTCTATTTTTATTTATTATTTAACACCAAATAAGTAGTAGATTTTTTTCCAAGTTGATTGTTCATTCGAATAAATCAACCAAGAGCTAAGCTGTTGTTTCATATAGTCACTAGGACTATGTACTCTATGATACATATGACATTTATAATCTATGTAAAACGAAGACGCCGGTGGCTGTCGCTTTCCTTGTCGACGGTAAAACTGTAAATCGATCGGCCATTTTATATTTTCGCTGAGTCGGTGTCGCGTTTGTGAATTGCAATACATTTGCTGTTTACACTTTATTGAACCTGTAATTTTGTACAAAACTGCTAAAGAATTTATAAATTCAAATTGTTTTAAGATTATTCAATAGCTGCAAACACTGTTTTTGTGGTGAGTAATAATCTTTTGCTTGTTATGAGGCTTTTGACCGGGCTACGTAAGCATTATAACAACTTTTTAATAGTAAATCTACTCGTTATTGTACATTACAATAATTATTATATAGAATAATATATTATCTTCGTCCTTGATATAATAATATTCTTTCGATTTATTCAATTATGTTTTTTTTTTAAATCGATTATTGACTTAACAAACTATTTGTTTGTGAAATTAAATCACAAGCCTTTACTTTTCTTCACAATACTTATATTACTTGTTTTTACATACTTTTGAAAGTTAGTAAATAACTGATAGTACATATGAACCTACCGCTTGAAGAAAATAAAATTATCTATAGCCTTTATTAGATCAAAATCAATAATTTCTCCAATTCTATTTATTGATAAGTTGTTAAAGTTCTTAAGACGTAAAAATAAAATAATTTTCCCCGTTACGTCATCCCAATCGTTATTGCAGAAAAAATGGCGAACCGTCGCCCTCAAGGAGGTGGTAGGCGCATGGATTTTGGACGCAACGATCGATCGAAGAATTTTCGTGGTGGTGTCTCACCTTGGCAAGGTGGGGGCCCGGGCGGTGACCTCCCGAACCTGCTTCCATTGGGTGGTGGCCCTACTGAAGCTACTTTAGCTCTCGCCAGCAACATTATCAACCTTCTTCAACCGCGTCAAAATCCGGTGCCTTCCTTACTAGACATGCCTATGCGCCGTGATTTCGGTCCTAACATGAATCGGTATGACCGAGGTTATGGACCTAATAGGGTGAGTACTTAATTTCATTGAAATAATCACTTTGTTGTTGCATACAATAATATTGGTTTGTGATCTTTCATATTTACAATTTTATAATTAAATTATTATAAAAATATAACATCAAAAGGTTTAAATTAATATTATAGTAGTTTTGTCTAAGTATAACATGTCTACTTTTAGATAATAATATTTCTAAAATGGCGATTTTTGAATGTGCTAGTTACAAGTTTTGAACAGGAATGTGAACTATTGACTTATATGTGGATTTCTGTGTGCGATTATCATATTATAGCCTATCTTCATAAGGCCTACTGTGGTTAGCAGCTTCATACTAACAACTGCTATATCAATTCCCTCTAGATGGGCAATCAAGGTAATTTCCGGCGTACGGGAAATTACAATCGTGCTGGTGAGCGTATCAACAATCGTAAGCCGTTCAGGCCCAATGATGGGCCAAGACAACAAAACAAGAACTCCCCGAAAAAGGAAGCCGATTCAAAGGCTAAGCCTGTTAAGGACAGGTAAGGAATCCCAGATGTTTCCTTCCGGTGCTATCACCGTTTTTCCATTCCACGGCTATCCTATAAATTAGCTATTTCAGCAAAACTTACGTTCACCGGCAACTCTAGCCGCATTGGCATAGTAATTTCCAACCTCATTCCGGGGATGTGTCATTCATACATAAATCAAAAGCATATTGATGAAAATTTGTCAAGGTCGTCTTCATCATAGACAGCCTGTCTGTTTATGTTAAGTTCTGTTGAAATTGTTTTATAAATATCTTATTAACAACATGTCTAAAGCTTCATGCATCTATACAAAATTGTATAAAAATATTATTCTGACTCTTAGAAATGTTTGTGTTTTTTTTATCTCTAAAGATTAAAATCATTAATGTAAAATTTCTATTTGAATTTAAACTGTTCTTCTGCTATCTTACGCAAAATATAGCCGTTTAAATTTTTTTACAGCTTTTAAACTTTTTTATTTATTATGTAACACAAATAAGTAATAATACAATGTATACACACACCAATATATATATATATTACATAATTTTAATTAAATAAGTAATCTGTAGTGAGGAAAACAACGATTCTGACAAGCCTGAAAAGTCAGAAGAGGACAAGAAAGATACTCCAAAGACCCGCTATGATGACATCAACCCTCAACTATTGAAGTGCCACATTTGTAACAAGAGTATGTGGGATGGAAGGTCATTTGAAAATCATCTGAGTGGCCGAGCCCATGCTATTATGATGCAAAAAACTGCAGAAAGTTATGCTCTAACTGCTGATACCATGAGACAGGAGTTTAAGGTTAGTTTTATATTAAAATACTTGATATTTAATTTTAATAAAAATGTGGCCCCTACTGTAAAAAATGAACATGCTAACAATTCAAATATAGCTCTAGTTTGAAGTCTAATAAAATTGTTTTGTTTTAAGTCCTGGGGATGAATCGGGTGGTATATTTTTCTAGTATTAATAGATATTTAGAGAACAAGACATCAAGGCAAATACTTATTTTAGAATATTATCCAGACGAATGTACTTCACATTAATATTTTATGTTTTATAAATCAGGAAAACCACACAATATAGCCAATATATTAAACATTTAAAATGATATTATGTTACTGTGTATATTTTACTATACCAAAGGAGGAATGAAGAAAAAATATACAACTTTTATATTGAGTTGATGTAATATCATTATGACAGAACTATAAGAAAATTGCATGGAATATGTCTTTCTATCGGAGATCACCCATATAATGTAACAAAATATTAAGACTAAATGAATTAACTTATGGAATAAATTTAAGGAAATGAAAACAATATTTAAAAATTACTTAAGATTTTAATTGATTTTTATCTGCTAGCGAATGTTGAATTGTATTATTCTCTATAATTGATCTTTTATATAATATATATTAATTATTTCAATACCTGTCATTGATTTCTGCAAAGCACAATTACTATGGAATATATAAACATTCCTACTCTTATACCATTTCATTATTAACAGATCCGAGAAATGAAACGCACTCGTAAAGCGGGGCAGCAGCCGCCGCGCGACTTCTACTGCGCCATGTGCGACATGTACGCGGCCGACGGCGCCATCCACCGCACCACGGTCGGCCATCGCAAGCTCAAGAAGTATCTGCACCCCACATGCACCTCGTGTCACAAGGAGATGCCCACCAGGATTGAGCTAGACGAACATCGTCTCACTGCTGAACATTTGAAGAATATGCAAGATAAGCAAGATGTGATCTCTAAGCCGAAACCGGAAGGTAATTTAAAAATTTTATATTTATAAAATACTTAATGCTGATATATGATATCATAGCCATGTTGTTCTGGCTAAGTAGAAAAAAGCTATCACATTTTAACCATGATCGTCAGTACAGTACAGTAACAGCCTGTGAATGTACCACTGCTGGGCTAAGGCCTCCTCTTCCTTTTTGAGGAGAAGGTATGGAGCTTATTCCACCACGGTGCTAAAATGCGTGTTGGTGGAATACACATGTGGCAGAATTTCAGTGAAATTAGACACATGCAGATTTCCTTCACCATCACAAATTAAGCACATGAACCCACAATCATCAATTAAGATTCACACATTCTCACCACTGGGCCATCTCGGCTATATGCCATATTGGACTGTCATAAGAGCCAAATAAGAGAACTTTTGTTTACCTATACAAATGAATAAAATATAAGTGTTATTTAAAAATAAAATCGTGGGGCTTTTTGACATAATATAACTATAATGATGACACATTATAATTTCGAATGGGGTATAGAAGCTGGAGAGCCTCAATACATCATATAACTATATGCCCAAAGCTACTATAATCTTTCATCTTTTTTTTACAGTGATGATAATATCGACCTTGAATATGGAGCAAATGTACCTCCGTGATGATAGACAACGTTGGAAGCGTGGGGAGCGACAGGATAAGGACAAGGATGAAACAGAGAAAGAAATTGAGATTAAGAAGGTAAATTAGATTTCATTCCATTATGTCCTCTTATTGTAAGCTGCTTGTCTGTGGGTAGCTGGGATATGTATGTGGCATTATTTCATGCGACTCATACAAGTTTCCTTACAGTGTTTTCCTTACTGCAGATTGTATATGTAAAAGTAGTAGTACTTGTCATACTTAAAATCTATCAGATATCGGTAAACCTTTAGGCTAAATATTCACATGAGCTGTTAATAAGATTATTTAAAATAGGAGGAAGGTGAAGCCGAAATTAAGAAGGAACAAGAACAAGAGGATGGTGAAGTGAAGCAGGAGCCAGAAGTGAAAAAGGAGAGTGTTGACACCGAGACCACAATCCTGGACTTCAAAGAGGGAGATGATATCACCAACATGACTGCTGAAATGTTACCTGTTTACAGGTTAGTAATAAATGTTTTACAATATTGTAAAATATTATTCTGTTGGTAACATTTCAAATACCGCCCGTGTCCATTCGGCAGCACGGAGCGAGGCGTGGGGCGCTCGTTCCTGTCGCCTTTCAGCTGCGTGCAGTGCACGCTGTGCCGCAAACTGCTGGACACTGACGAGACGGCTGAGGTGCACTTGCGCACGTGGCGCCACCACCAGCTCTTCGTGCGCCTGCTGGGCGACAAGAGCGGCAACCAAGTAATTACTGGCACTTATTTTTACTATCGTCTATAATTCGTTATCACACATTAAAAGCTACTTAAAATATCATCAATGATGTTCGAAATATATTTAAAATATTAAATTTTTTTAGTCTATACAGCCGACCCCAGAGAGTAGTAAGCGAGCGCTACATAATGACGATTCTGGTACGTGGAAGAGACGCAAGACAACTCATGATGATGAAGAGGAGGAACAAAAAGAACAGAATGGACACGAAAGTACCGTTAAAAGTAAGCTATATTTTAATGTAAATACCTATATTAATTTTGGATTACACCTCTGAGGGTGAGCCTTAAAAAAAGCTATTGGTTTTCTGGCAATACATTAGCAGCGAGGTTCTTGTGCCGCAATCATAAAGCCTCCTGTATGGCCTTAATAAGGTTGTACGCTTGAAAATGGCCCCTGAAATTGATCCAGGGTGACTTATTGATACGTAAACCTTCAAAAACTAAGAATATTGAGGGTTTTATATATATATTTCTAATCTCTAATTCAATATACATATATACCTTGCAAAAGTATAAAGTAGTATTTAAAGAGGTATATAACTCTATAAAATGCAAGACAAATATAACAATATCAAATTGAGTAAGAGTAATACAATCAAACACTCGCTATAGCCTATTCCAACTACAAGAGGAGTAAACCGAAATAAACAACTTTGACACAGAATTGGCTCGGTTGAGATCTTGAATCTATGATATTCACTATGGATTTGCGAAAAAATTGTATTTTCAATGTCCGCGAAATAATTAATTAAGTAGAATAGTGCTGCGTCATAAATGAAAGTAAATTAATCAAGAACTGTTTGTAGTGCATAATGCAGGAACTGTTAGCAAATCGCATGTAATTTGTAAGTCTAAGGTTTGTTTAACTTAAATACTCCAATTGGAATAGGCTATAGAGTACAGAGTTAGTATACAAACAAGTTTTATGGACAATATTTAAAACCACAAATTAAACATAAAGCAGAAGAGCCAGCAGAAACCAAGCCAGATGTTGAAGCTAATTTATTCAATGAAGATGGAGATCTGCCTGCTGCTGATGAACTCGAAGACTGGGAGCAGTCCGTAGATGAGATACTTTATGATGAGAAAAAACGAGAAGACGAAAGTAAGTATATTGTATTTACAAATTACTGCTGTAATATTGTAATACTTTTATCAGGATTCACTCCAAACATATTTAATAAAATAAAACTGAATGGTTTGAGTAAGACTTAACTTAATGCTAAAGTGCTATGCTATATTGTCAGAAGATAAATTTTACTATTCAACGGGGATATGCTGCTAGCATTCCTACCACCATTCAATGCAGGAGTGATTTGTACAGTAGTTACCTCACTAAGACCTCGATGTAAATAATTCTTAGGTAAATAAGAATCGATATGTCTTTTAGTTGTACAGACAATAGAGTACAGCAAATACATAACCAATTGTTATTTATAGGAAATATGTTATTTTTATAAAAAAAAAAACAATGTTGTTTTTATTCTAATTCAATTATAATTCTTTAAATATTCAGAACCTGCAGAAGAAGAAGAAGCACCACGAGTCGAAGAAGAACCAAAAGCTGCGGAGCCTGAAGAAGTAAAAGCGACTCCTCCACCAGCCAGTCAACCGAAGCCTACACCACCGGCACGTGGCAGAGGACGCCGCCGTTACTAGACGAGGACGTTGTTTATTGTATTTTCATTCACACAATGACCGTAATATCACTTCTACACATATTCATTTTATAAATCATAATAAGGTAACGGCATAGTCTAGTGATCTCTACGGCGATATTTCAACAAACTATCAAAGTTATACAAGCGATACAGATATGAAACATCGCACAGTATTCGCCAAATGGCGATTCTCGTTTTGAAAGTTCATTAACCATTATTATATTACTTTACATTAAAACTCACTCATCTGACGTCAGCTCATTGCAAGAACTAATAAATTCCAAAAAAAACATAAGTAACAAATTGATATGTATGTATGTTACACTTAAAATTCTTGATAAGTTAGAAGAACTTTAGAAAGTTTAAGTTTTTATTGTAACATATACAATACTAACACGAGGATATAACGATCAATCTACAAAATATACTTTGTATACATAAAACTGACTGAGATGAAGTTTTATAAAACATTTTGATATTAATTGCAATTGTTGAGTTCTTGCATTGAACTAATGCACCAACGGTACAGATATCGCGTCTAAATTGTCTTCGACCGCGATATTGACTACATAATATTGTAGCAGAGCTATTTATTATGATGACACTACGCAATCTTATGTTTAAAAGTACATATGTATGTTAATATTTTATTAAAATAAAAACAGCGGTAACTATCTTGTCTATATTAGAAATGTTTTTGTAGAACAAATGATTCTTCTCATTATTCTCATTCATCTGGAAAGACTACCTGCCATTTCTAAGATGGTAATTAAAACACTTGTTAGTCGACTGTTGCCTCATCGGCCTGCAACTAGCCAGTGATCATTTAGAATAAAATAGGTCTCTATCTTTGATCAACATTTCAGAAAACTGGAGTTTAGTAGTAGGAAACGATTCTCTTTGTGTAGTAGCTTCATATATTAAAAGTAAATAATTAGTGTCTTTTATCCAATCTTATAAAATATTAAAAGTCTTAGACTTATATTATTATGTATTTCCATGTAGGGATAATAATCAAATATAATAATGGCAGTTAAAAATAGAAAATATTGTGAAGTAATTAGGGGGATCCTTCCTAAAGAATTCTATGGCGGTTTTTGTTACACAAATTTCTGTCTTCTTCAATTGAATAAACAATTTCATAATGTCAATAAAAAATAAATTGGTGTATAACTTCACTCATTATATAACTTTTATTAAGTGGTTCTTAGGGTATGTACGCACTATGCGGATAGTCGGAATGCGGTCAACCGTCCGGTTAGCCGCAGGACGCGGTTAACCGGGCGGCGGCTAGCCGTAACCGCAACCGGAAAGTGCGGATAGGATAACGTTGCGGTTTCATCGAACCATTTCGAAGATGGACGCTGAAGAAGTCGCAGCTATTTATTATATTTACTTGCGCTATATAAAGAAAAAGAAACAAAGAAAAAGGTACTGGGTTCATCCTTATTTGCAAACTCGAGATGAGACTAAACATTTTGAAATATTTTTCGGAGAGCTCAAAAAGTATGAAGACAAGTTTTTCGATACACTAGAATAAGTCTAAAATCATTTGAAGAACTTTTAAGCATTCTGAGAACCTGTATAACAAAGCAAGATACACAGTTTCGGAATAGCATTAAGCCGGAATTAAAGTTAACGATAGTGCTAAGGTAAGTGAAATAAAATAATTTATATTTAATTTGTTATTTATTTATTCATCCTCAGTATCATTAATAGAATTAAAAAGTTCAATATAAGACGAGTGTTCACTGTTCTGAGACTGGTGACTGAGTTGATAATGGCGATTGTACCTCAAAATTTTGAGAAGGTGGTCGTCCAACGTCCAATGATTGCATAAGCTCAGTGTGAGGATTATTTCTTGAATAATGTGCCGTTTGATATCCACGATAGGTATTATTAGCCCTTGAAAAACTTCATGACGCGTTTGAATAATCACAGAACTGCTGTGCATCCTTTTTTACTTTTAAAATATCTAACTTTGTCTGCATTTGCATGTGCTCAGGTATTTTCTTAAATTCCTTTACCAATGACAAGAAAAAAAGGCGATCGTCGTCATCATCCATATTCTTTCTTTCTAAATTTTTACTCAACACTCCAACTAACTTTGCACCGACTTCATTATCATCGTTGTTTTTCTTACGTCTTTTTGGCGGCAATGAAGACATTGACGGAACATTGACTTCTGTCTGTATACTCGTGTTTTCATCGTCATTTCCTGTAACATTACCATCTGTGCGGTTAACCGTTACTGTATCTTTTATAAATAAAAGATTATCATAGAATACATATGGGACCTTCTTTTTTGCTGCAGACCCACTCTTGCTTTCTTTTGCTTTATGGGCCTTTACAAAAGCGTCGCGAATGTTTCTCCACCTTTTTTGAAGATCCAGACCTGTAATAAAACATTTTTTTTCAGATATTTGCCGCATGACAGTCCGTATAAATATTAATTTTTCATACATTTTTTTGATTGCGGTTAACCGGACGGTTAACCGCACTCCGGCTATCCGCATAGTCCGTACATACCCTTAGTGTGCTTGATTTTATTTTCCTATTTTGGATAATGGAATTCACTATTTCTATTTCAATATTTAAATCTATTGCAAGACATCTCTCAGCTGGATGATCTTGCATCGCAAGGGCTATTAAAGTTTTTATTACTGTCAAAGCTTGAGGTTTAGTTATTTACTAGGAAATATATAGCATGCAGGTATATAAAAGTAGTGTAATGTAAGAGTTTAGTAAATAGCGCTTGCTATTTTTAAAAATAGTCTTTTTGCATGGTAAATAATAATGATAGGTACATTATATCCGTCAGAAGAATTTAGTGTGAGCAAGGATTGTGTTTTGCGATCGCTAAACTAAACCGATTTGTCAGGATTTATAGTATTGCTGTACCATTCTAATGTGTGAAATTAAAAAGTATAGCAAGTTTTAAGTCTTAACAAATTAGCTTAGGTATTGTGGCAAATATTTTGACATTTGTCGAAAGGCAAGTCGACCAATCGCGCGGTAGTACGATGTTACTCTGTCCCTCGCGCCCCGCACGACTACTACGTCATTAAAACGGCAATTGGCAAAATGTTTGTCCGTTATTATTATTTGTTGTAAACTATAAATACAATAAAAATGTCTGAATTATTGATAACTATACTTCCAATTTCATGAGTTTGTTGTTGAATGTTAAGAAACAACGTATCATCAAACATTAATGATTTTTATAATTGGAAAGGGCAAGTTTGGAAGAGTACTATATATCTATATACATATATTGTATAATTTAGTGTGGATAATAATTAATCCCAATTTCATTTAATTGATTGTGTTATGCAATTATATTATACATTATACACATTGTGAGTTCTTTTATTTTGTTAATTTTTTACTTATAAATTTACAAAACAATTGTGCTGTTTTATGTCATTTTTTGATCTTGGGATTGCACGAACAATATGAAGATTATATAAGTGACAGATAAAAAATGTATTCAAATTTAGCTATTGTCACTATGCATTGAAAATATCCTTTTATTAATATGTTGGGTTGAAATGCCAAAGAGAACCCTATGAGAGATTTTCTCAAATGTCTTATATTTATTGTAAAATATTAATAAATATGGATCGAATCAATCAATATCGATTCATTATTATTCTCAATATTTTAATCAATTGTTTAAACTTTATCTCTAAAAAGACACCCATACATACCCATGCTAAGAAAAAGACTCCTAATTTATATTGCCTACATTGTTTTATAGCTCAATTTTAATTCGTTATTATAAAAAATATTTTTATAAATGAAAAAATCTACCATTTATATTAAACATCTATCATGTATCATTAAATTATTTCCTAAATGGCTATGAGTTTATATCAATAAGCACATAATTGTAAAACATGTAAAAGAAAACTATTAAAAATAAATTTTAAAACATGCACAAAAATATTGTGTCATAAAATATTCTCTTTTAAAGGATTATCATACTAGACTTAGTAGAATGCCAATTGTGTGGAATTTTAAATTACTGAATTTTGATGTCTTAAATAAAATGTGTCTGGAAATTTCTCAACAACCGACAAACAATCACGTTTTAAAACTAAACAGAAAATATGTCGATAAGACAATTATTATCATAAAAAACAAGGCTGTATTTTGTATGAGTGAAATTGGATATAAATAGTGATGTATTCAAAAAAATCATATTTATTCAAGTAGGCTTTTAGAAACAATTTCCGTAGTCATAAGGATTTTATTTATTTGTTCTTTTAAGTAAATAAGCTTAAATCAACACACAAGTATCTTTTAGATATTTCTGATTCGTCTTTCAAAATTTCTTTGTTTTTTTTTTCCATATTTTTTGCCAAATAGTACATAATAAATTAATATTATTTTTCATCTTTTCAAATAGATTGCAGTTAAATAAGTGTTAACGAACAACTGCAACAAAATATTTCATTCAGTTGAAATTTTATTAAAACATAATCTCATCTTCCGATATTTATAATAATGTAGTTGAACATTAAATAATGAAGTAGGAAGTTATAATAACAGTAAAAGTTTTGATTGTAATAAAACATTACTCTTTTTAAATCTTTCTCATCTTCTTTCTTGTATCATCAATCTTATACCAATAAACTGTGACTGCAGGACATGTTGTATTATTTTTATAACCTCAATCAAAGTTGTCTAATTTAATACACAAAAACTAATTTCTATAACAACTTATTCGAAATTTACAAAATTTGTTTTTTGATTGGTAAGAAGTTCCTTTAAGTTAATCCCGCGTGTAGCTCACGCCTACTGTAGAAATGCATTTTCATCAGAGCTGAACCAACATTAAAATTTCAACTGTATAGAAATGGATATGGTTCTAATTCAGTTTCCAAGATTTGACCAAACAAACATTGCATTTTTAATAAAAACATTTATTATATATCAGTATATAATAAATGTTTGCAATGATATTAAAAAAAATCTTTCATGTGAGTTGTAATTGATTTTTTATAACTTTAATAAAAGATTGACCATTGATATACAACTACTAAAGCTCTATTTGCTACATTATATATATATAAATATATATATATATATTGTTTTAAATTATCTTCGTTAAAGCTTAAGTTACATTTACTATTACTTTTTTACAAGTAATTTACCAATAAAATCGAACAGTCCATATAATTATATAAAATGAGTTTATTTCGGTTTTGCTTTTTTTGGTTTATTTACTAAAAACTTTATGCTAGGCAATTGTTGTGGTCACAGTAGCCCAGCTCATTTGAGACAAACAAAGAAACAATAATTTGTTGCAAAAAAGTGTATAAGTAAGTAACAGCCTGTGAATGTCCCACAGCTGGGCTAAGGCCTCCTCCTTTTTGAGGAGGAGGTTTGGAGCTTATTCCACCACGCTGCTTCATTGCGGGTTGATAGAATGCACATGTGGCATAATTTCAATGAAATTAGACACATACAGGTTTTCTCACAATGTTTTCCTTCACTGTCAAGCACGAAATTAATTATAATCAAAAATTAAGCACATGCAAATTCAGTGGTGCTTGCCCGGGTTTGAACCCACGATCGTCGGTAAGATTCAAGCGTTCTATCCACTAGGCCATCTCGGCTCTCTGTGTATGTAAAGGTAATTTCACAACAAAGGAGAAGTTAACTGTGTATTTCTAAAATTCATGTAATAAAATGAATTTACATATTATATAACAGAGGAGTTAAATAAGTAAATAGTAATCGAATATATTTTGAAATATATATTAACAGTTTTTAAATCTTATAATTATTTATTAATACGGTCAACTCTTCTTCATCAAGTTTAATAGTAATTTAGTGTCATTGATTTGAGTCTTCTGTCTTTTCTTCTGTTTCTCGACTGGTTTTAACTTCGGTTTTTTTATTTGAGTTTCTACGGGTTTTTTCTTCGATTTTTCAGGTTTTTTAAATAGATTTTTTAAAACAATATCTGTCTTCGATATATTTTGGACAAGAGATTCACTTTTTGCTGTTTCTTTTAAAAGCACTTCCTTCTGAAATGTTACCTTTTTCTCTGCGTTGAGTTTCTTCTTTAACACCTTGTTCGTGGCATTACTTAGGCTGCTATTCTGCTTTTTAGCAAGTTTATTAAGCGCTTTAAGCTTACTTTTTCCAAATTTCACCATTATTATTTATAAAATAATTGAAAATGTTATGATAAAAATAAACAGCTTATCTCAAGTCACAACACAGGCGTGACGACAGTTGACAATGACAACGTCAAAAGTCAAAATCATGCATTGACAATAGATGAAAGTACGGGGAATTATATTTTTGCGCACAAAAGTTGGTCCTCAAAATGTATGTAATTTCGATGACGCAACATTGAAGAAACGATGTAATCCTCGATAGTAAAACTGTACTATAGTGAGAAAGTTAGACATCCACATTAAAAGGCGATATTTTTAAATCAAAATTAGTAAGGATATACAATTTCATGTAAATTATACCCTTTGGCTAAAGTAGCGCCATGTTGGCAATTTAAATAAAATCTTTTATTTATACACTTCTATATACATTTTCCCGGATGAAGACACAAATGATTACGTGCATCAATTCTGTAAAAAAATCGTTAAAAAATATGTATATTTAAAAAAATAAGCCGATGGTTCCCTTGTAGTTATATTATTTAATATAATGATGTTAATAAAAATATCTTGAAATGATCTTTGAAGCAAACAGGGAACAATTACGGAAGCAGAGTTTGTTTCGCTTATATATTTCTATGATTTCTAATTGTTTAAAGAAAATAAATAACTGCTAAAAATTGTGTAAATAACCATTTTTTTTAGATTGTTTTCATGTTAAAAGATATAGTCGTTTTTCGTAATTTGAATACAGATATATTATTAAATCTTAGATTGATATGTTATATACATAGTTGAGATATGATAAAACTAACAATGTAGTAAAAAAATAAAAAAACCAAGTTTTATTGAATAATTTATTATTGTCATATTGCGTCTGTAATATAACGCAGAGCGCGTAACAGAAACAACGACACACAACGGTTTCTTTAGACATTCCTATAATAATTTATTTGTTGTCACATTATATTGTATTAACAAAATAATTATTTTATATATTAATGACGTTTAACAAATTCATTATTTTAAAATGAGCAAATAAATGCAATACACGACTACATTCGTTATGTGGAAATTATTATTACAAAAAAAAATCTAATTACAACTATTTACAGCTTTAGCACGTTATGTATTTTAAAGCCATAAAAACTAAAAAAAGTACATTTTATAATTCGAATATTGGCAGTTAAAATTGGAATGTTCGAGTATGAATTTTTATATACAAAAAAGCGAACACAAAGAAAATTACACAAAAATGTAGCTACTTAAGAAATAAATAACAAAATATGTTGATACACGATAATCGAATTTCTTTGGAAATGACTACAAAAAACACAGCCTATTTGTCAAAAAAAAATTATAACACGATTTGTGCATATCGTTTTTTTTTAAATAATTTTTTTGCTCAAAGTTTTAACACCTATACGCATGTAAACAACGTATATAATCTAACTACATAAAAAAGCTACTTGCCTTAGATTTTAAGAAATATTGTCTTTGATAGGATTTGAATACAAAGAAAGAATGATTTAAAAAAATATTAGCTTTACTTTTTCATAATACCTAAGTAGAAAACTCATTAGAAAAAGCTTTTTTTATATAAAATGATTTAAAAAAAAGTTTACAACAGTTTTATGATTACAGATAATATTAGATTACAGTTGTATAAATTCTTTTTATTTTTGTCTTATTTTAACTTCTCGTCATAGAGAGAGTGTCTATTACTTATGATATTTGTTATAAGATATAGTTTTTGGAACACTTTACAAGACAAGTCATATAGCAGTAGACACATTTATTAAATTAAAAAAAAAGTATAATCTAAAAAGGTTGTCTTTGCGTTTATATTTGTTCAATAATTATAGGTTTTATATTATAACAATTTGCCTATTTGTTTATTCAATAAAATTTATTTAACTTTTACAGCTGAATTGCGGAAGCATTAGATTTATGTGTCAAATTAAAAAGAAATATCCATGTCTACTGTCGAGTTAAACTCTAATAAAAGCATGCCTAAATGCTCTTAACACACAATACACAATATGTATGTATACAACATCTTTGAAACCGAGTATTAGATATACAAAAAGTATCTAACATGAAATAACATCTAAACTAAATACTGCATGAATTTTCGTTTCGGATATGTCTGGGCATAATCCGTTGGTCCTCTGCGTTTTGTTCACTGAAAACAAGTATAAGCATTTGTTACCATTAGTAAATAGTAACAGATTAAATATAAAATAAGAAACCAAATGGTACAAAACGTAAAGGTAAAACAAAACAAATTATTTATTAATATTTTATTTCGTTTCGATAATTTTAACTTAAATTATGTAGGTATATAAGTAAGTATCATAAATACAATGAAATTTTTTTTTTAAATAAATTTTGAAATTCAAGCAAATATTATAAATATTTGTTATTGTTTCCGGTGGCAGGTGTAAAAATAAATCAACATCTTTGACCTTGAATTAATATAACATAAATTATCTATGTAGGTGACTGCCTCGTTGGTCCAGTGGCTTGATGTAAGGCCGCAGACCTGGAGGTCATGGGTTCAATTCCTAGGTCGTCGGGCCAATAAAAAGTTATTACGTTTTTCTGTCAGACAATTCTCAGTAGCAGCCCGGAGTCTGGAAGTTGGAAGTGTGTTCCCTCCCGTGCCTCAGCAAGCACGTAAAGCCGTCCCATCGGATTATGAGAGTTAGTGAATAGAAAGTGCACCTGTGCACACACTTGTGCATTATAATATATCCTGCGCAGTTGGCTAATCTCTCTTGAGATTTCGGCTGCCGTGGCCGAAATCGGTCTGGAGGACATTATTACTAAAAAATGCTAACTACATTTTTACGTAATTATTGTTAGTAATCTTTTTAATAGTACGAACCTTAGTTTTTGGTCGAACGGACAAAGTTAGTTTTTGTATCAAGCGTGTCGCAGCATCTGAAAATTTCATTTATTAGATAATATAAAAAATATTTTCGGAATTACACATACAGCCTAGCCAATATTCTATCGGGCTTAACATAACTTTTAATGATATATTTATGTAATTTAACAAATTGATCAAAAAGAAAAAAAAATGCACAATTGCTTTGGCTTACCAGTAACGGGGCCCAGTCCTTTCAGCCTCGTCCTGGGTTCCAGCAGCAACAGATACACCGGCACAGCTGTCAAGATCATGAGACAGCCAACGCCTGTTTCAGCTGGAGACGCTACAGCAGGGAAAGCGATCACCAAGATCGTGCAGATTATGTAGATCACTGGAAAAATTTAGAGATTTGTTTATTGAACTTTATTGTCCCAAAACAATTGTTTGTTACCAATTAGTCATCCTTCGTCTAAGGAAATATCACGTAGCACCATTTTTTTTCCCCACGGGAACTGTGGGGGGATGGGGCTCGCCGGTGTCGAAGGCGCCGAGTGCGCCGCGAACATCGAAATACCGACTAAAAAACCAGTACCCTTTCCGTCTTAACGTGCTTTTTCGCATGCTACCGTATCACGTAGCACCAAGCAGAGCTTGTATTAAAAAACACACAGTGTAACAGAGTTTAAGAGAGTAAGGTTTTCTTAATTTTTTGTTCTGTGTTTGCTTATTTGTTGAATGGTATAGATTTAACTGATCGTGATTTTTTGCGCTCTTCGGTTAGGATTTACGTTCTAACCTGATATGTACACACCTACTACCAACGTGTTGTTTACCACTTTAATTATTATTTTCTTTTGTTTATACTCGTAACGATACTACATATTTTTTTTTTAATAATTAGATTAATATTATATAAAATTTTTTTTTTTTTATAGAATAGGTAGGCGGACGAGCATAAGGGCCACCTGATGGGAAGTGGTCACCAAACGCCCTTAGACATTGGCATTGTAAGAAATGTCAACCATCTCTTATACAGCCAATGCGCCACCAACCTTGGGAACTAAGATTTTATGTCCCTTGTGCCTGTAATTACACTGGCTCACTCACCCTTCAAACCGGAACACAACAATAACAAGTACTGCTGTTTTGCGGTAGAATATCTGATGAGTGGGTGGTACCTACCCAGACGAGCTTGCACAAAGCTCTACCACCAGTAAAATACATACTATTGTATTACTCTCACAAAATTATTGATATTACAAGAACGACGAGCTACCTACATAATATTTTCTTTAAAATTGTAAACATTTCGCATGTAAGTGACTGTATTGTCTTTTTTGAGGACTAAATGTCTATAAACTGAACCTTTGGGTCATCTCGGTCCTGATTTATTAAAATACGATAACTTGTTAACTTTATGATGCACTAAGAAATGAGGCGAGTGTCGAATAAGGGAGGGTTGTGTGGAGTGGTACTAGGTACTGATTTAGGCCACATTTCATTTATCTTAAAAAAAATACTTTATTCATCACGGAAGCATTACTTATTGATAGACAAATTAGGAACTATCACCGGGTCGGAAAAGAAATACCTTGAGAAGAACCGGAGAAAGAAACTCGGTGATCAGAATTCAATGCTATATTAAGACATTTTAATTTTCTATAATTTTCTATTAGTAAATAGTGTTTTAATAGTTTCTTACCTGGGAAGAATAAGTTGACTCTAATGGGTCTCTCAAGATTCGGCTGAGTGTATCTGAGAACTGGCAGGCAAAGTACGGCGGCTCCTATGCTTAGCTGTAGTAAGGTAAAAATTTCATTATATCTTACTATTATCTTAAGGAGTCTAATAGGTTACGTCCATTGTGACTGCTTTTACACTGGCTCTCATCTATAAACCGGAACACAGCAATACCAAGTATTCCGTACTGCCGTTTGGTTGCAATTTGATATCAATAGTAATGACAAGAAGGCAATCGATTCTAGTGGAACACAACGATTTCTTGTTATTTACTCTACGATCCTCTCATCTAGATCGGAAGGATGCACGGCAGTCATAGAAGCGGGCGCGCCTCACCCAGGTGGCGAAGCCCACGTAGTTGATGAGCGCGTAGATGTCGGAGACGGTGAGGTAGAGCAGCGACAGCAGCGCCACGGCGAGCACGGCGGGCGCGGGCGTGGCGCGCGGCGTCACCATGGTGAGCGCGCCCGGCAGCTGCCCCTGCGCCGCGCCCGCGTAGAACAGCCTGCCGGACACGCGCGCTCCGTACACTCGGCTCGTACACTTTTGACTTTCGATGCGGTGGACTTTAGGTGAGGTGCCTCCGTAACAGATATTTAGTTTAGACATAACTCGATTTCAGAGATATAGATATATAATATTTACGTTACGAAATTATCCCTGCTTATAATTACGATACACATTTTGAGAAACAATGAAATCTAGAAGAGAAGATAGGGCTGGTTAGATTAGCATCGATGTCTTCGTTTAAACAAAAATTAAGTCTAAGTTTATGCCTACATTAATATATTAATCCGACAAAGGTTATTCCTTTATTAATTTGTTGATTAACTAGACACAATGAGGATAGAAAGTTGTGCTTCTCGGTCTACGCTCAGAATGAGAACGCTTTAATATTCATCAAGATATAACACGAAATATATCAAACACGAAAATATATTTTAAGAACTTGGACAATTACAAAACCTAAATAAAGTTGACATAATCATATTGGCTTACCTTGATGATGTGAGTAATACGCCGTTGACAGCACCGAAAGTAGAAGCTGCTACGAAGAGCGGTATGGAGAGAGCAAACCAACCGAAGAGACGTTCCGCGAATGTCACGGCCACAGCAGCTGAACCTAACACCTAAAAATATGCCAAGACCGTTGAATATTTATTGCATACTACAAGAATATTTGTATATGTGTGTTTTTTGTCTGAATTGTATATCAACCGTACTGGACTTGAAAGCGGTCTGTGGTCAAGTACTGCGACTCATGAGACGAAAAGACTAAGTATGTCTTTTGTAAGAACGTAACTCGATCTAGGACGTTGTCAGAATGGTGAAACTATCGTCCTGTCTGTCAACGTGATGTTGCAAGCCCTCGTCTCGAGGTCACTGTGTAAGTGTGGAATATGTTGACAAGAAAGCGTTGGCTATCTCTGTGTGTGTGTTTAACGTTAAAGTACTAACCTCAGTGGGAGAGAGAGTGGTGTAGAAAGCGACGTTGGTGAATGTGTAGACAACGGTGACAAGCGTGCAAGAGATAGCAATAGCACGAGGCAGGTTGCGAACTGGATCCTTCAACTCTTCAATAATAAAGTTCAAGTAGTTCCTGTCAAAAGTCAAAAAGGGAAGGTAAACTTATAATTTGATACAATTGTAAGGTACCAATTGTATATTTATCTTTATATACGAAATTTGAATACGAAAATGAAAATGAAAAATCATTATTTAAATAGCAAACGAAAGAAGTATTGTAACTAAATAAAGATGATATAAATAACTACAAAAACATACCATCCGTTGTATGCGAAGAGGCCGGAGTAAAAAGACAACGCTATTGATGTTACGTCGCTCGTTGTACCTTCAAACGTAAAATGTTCCACTTTTCCTGAAAATTAAACATCTTGATTGGATTTACTGAATAGTGTGAGCGAGACGTAGTTAGACATAGACACATGTTTAATTCACTGAAATTCTGCCACATGTGTTTTTTAACAACCCGCATTGGAGCAGAGTGGTGGAATAAGCTTCAAAACCTTCTCCTCAAATGGAAGAAGAGGCCTTAGCCCAAGAGTGGAACATTTATCGACTGTTACTTCTACTTTGAGAAGTAGTTATCGCCTTATGTTGTATATCTCAGTGAAATTGATAAAGGTTCCTCTAAGTATTGGATTATTTGTAAAATAAACAAAAGTGGTCAAGTATTAAGAATCACACAGTTAACGGGTAAAGCAGAAGGATATATCATTCCAAAGATTGACACCATTCAGTAATAACTTGGTCAAAGTGAAATCATCTCATGTCGTATATACGCTTTGACACGTATATACGACTTACCGAGGAGACCAGGACCCCCAAAATTATATAATTTCATGCACCTATTAAATATAAAAAATGTCTTGTTTTGTAATTACTTATGATTAATTTATAAATGGAAACTGTTTTGGTTTATGAATTGTTTTATATTTTTTATTTTATTGTAATTATTTCACTGTTTGTTTCCTGTACACTAAATAAATAAATAAATAAATAATCATATCAAAGTTTTTAAAATAAATGATTACAAGTAAATCCTTCAAAACCTGCTTTTAGAACGTAATGAATGAATTTGACACACACGCATACATTGGTGTAGTATATTACTTTAAGCAGCTATTGTAAAATGAGTGCAAAGTAAATAAAAGTAACAGCTTGTAAATATCTCACAGCTGAGTTACACCTCTTGTATTGATAATATTGTGTTAAGCCACGCTACTCTAATGTTAGGTCGTAGATACAAAGATATTCATTCATTATATACAAGTTTCATAACGATAATTTCCTTTGCTATCGAGCACGAGATGAATTATAAACACATATTAAGCACATAAAAATTTATTGGTGCTTAGATGAGTTTAATTCGCGTTTTCTAACAACACAACTTTGTTTTACAATAACACATTTAGGTATTCAGGTGATAATATAACAAAGCTGGAATAACGTTATATTGATGTGAACGGACGATGACATACGTTTTGCCTTTTCACATGAAAATTAAATAATGTAACCAGAGCGCACCGGATTGCAGCAATCTTCTAATAAGCTCGTCTGTCCGTTCGACCGCCAACGCCTTCCGAGAGATAAGGAAATACAAATTGATATTTAAGATAATTTAGATGTTTCTAGACATCGATTTTAAATTATGAATTGCCAAATTTTCCGTTGCAAATTATATTTATGATATTTATTTTCCAAACAGAAATAAAATAACAGAAACTAAATAACACTTGATTCAATTTTGAAATTAAAAAGCAAAAATGTTCATGTGTTTGGAAGAACCATAAGACATCTCTTTATCTATAAGCAAAATACCGCTCATCATGATATTTCCTAAAATATACGCCCGATTGCTTCGAAATTTGTCACAGTTACTCCTTTTACCGACGTAGACGCTCGCTAAGAACAGATTTTACGCTAATCCTATCCAAAACACATTTTTCTTCTTATCTATCGGAGCGAAGCCGAGACGATAAGCTTATATAATACATATAAATAATTTGGCGGTACAGCGTGCAGCATCGTGGAGAATAAAGCAATATTTCTTTCTCTTTTAAAGAAGAAAACACTTAAGAGACGGAGAAGAATGGTAAGTGGAGTCTTCTTTTACTGTTATCATATATCATTTAATAAATTCAAATCTCATGTCAAAAAAGCTAAGATACATAAGGCATGTTACTTAACATAAGCTTTTTTATCATTTATATAAATAAATGATAAAAAAGCTTGAAGTTAGTATTTGATGATTTCCATGTATAGGCATAAATTTAATCTTATTTAATTGATTCTGTGATTAGGATGAAAAAAGTCTGAGTTTCTTTCCGGTTAGAATCTACATTCGTAAAAGGCTTTACATTTAATCCAATACGATGATTCACCTACTTGAATAAATAATTATTTGATTTCATTTTATTAAATTACTATTATTATAATTCAACAATAGCCGTTCAAAAGTTCATGATCAATTCCAATAAATTATAATAAAATCTGACTATTTCATGGATATTTTATTCATTGAACACATTCGATTCAACTTATATTTTAATACGAAACAAGTGTACATATCAAGCTATTTTTATCTCGTCCCTCGTTATTGTGTGTATGTTACGTCAATTCAATATTACTGCCCGGCGTGTAGAGCAATTTATGGAGTAAATAGATTTATCCCGAGCCATTGATAGCGAGCGCGTGCAGTTGACACCGAGCTAACGAAGTTTTTTCCTTCTTATTATACAATTAAGACTTGATATTTGTCTGTTTTAGATGTGGGCTGGCATAGTTTTGTTTTTATAATTCATAATTTTTGTTTTACAAATAGTTACCCCCTTTCCCATAATTATTTATTTTATTCATTCATACTATAAAATCTTATGATACTTGGTGGTAGGGCTTTGTACAAGTTTATCTGGGTAGATACTAAAAACACATTAGATATTCTGCCGCAAAGCAGCAGTAATTTTGTGTTCCGATTTGAAGGATGAATGAGGCAGCAGTATTGTTGTGTTCCGGCTTAAAGGATGAACGAGGCAGCGTAACTAAAGGCATAAGGGACATACATCTTAGATTATTACAATGTCAATGTCTAGGGGCTGTAGTGACCACTTAACATCAGGTCCATTTGCCAGTACCCATATGATCAAAATCTTTGACTCAAAGACAAGTAATTTTTTTTTTGTTTATTGTTTTTATGTACTCACGCCTGTATTAATTGTAAACGATGTTATGAAGATGTTTAGTTAAACACTATCTCTTTCTGTCGTAATTGGTTTGATATACGAAAAAATAAGACAGCATTGTTTATCTAATTACCCCCTTAAGCAACATTTATACTAAAAGCCTTTTTAAGTTCTGAATAAATCGTTAACTGCTCCATGAGACTTTAAATATATTATGCGACATAAAATCACCAACAAAACAGGTGGTGCTTCCGTCAGTAGATTTATTATTTAATTATTACAATCGACCAACGACAAAGTATACGGAGTATGCTCTACTTAGAATGAGATTTTGAAAATGTTATGAAAATTAGATGTTTTTTTAATAAGTCGCTGTTCTCTACGATTTTGTATACGTCATTTTTTTCCGTAATAAAAGTCAAAATAATCAAAGCATTATAAATTTCGTAATATTTTTGGATTACCACCGTATTACACAATCTAGGGAAGGTCTGAGGCGTGAAGAAATAATTGAATAGGCTTAATAAATAATTCAGAACGAAATATTGCTAATTACTTAAACTTATATAATAAAAAAACTTTTGAATTTACTTTCTGCAATTATACTGTTTTTGTTTTTATAAAACATCTGTTACGTTTTATTTTAATTGCTTTATATACTTTATTATTCTAACTTAAAATTGTACTATTTATTTTTATTTATTTAGTTTATTAGATTAGTCTATAATCTTTTTGTGAATCATTAATAAATAAATAATATAAATATAAGAACCAAGACCAGTGACCAAGGTCCAGTGGTTTGGTAGAACACGCCTTAACTTGATGATTGCGTGTTCGAACTCAGGCAAGCCCCATTGAATTTTTATAAGCTTAATTTGTGTTCATTATTCATCTCGTCCTACTCGCTTGCGAGCAGCGTGGAATAAGCATCAAACATTCGCCTCAAAAGGAGAGCCTTAGCCCAGCAGTGGGACATTTACAAGCAAGAAATTTATTTTTAAATAAAGTTGTTAACAATATTGAAGTTAAAAATAAGAGACGAGTTAGACAATGAAGTCATTTAAGTTCTTATACATTACAACAGAATATAACTTACCTCTGCAAAGTTGGTAGATACCAGCGGCGATGATGATGAACAAAGCCAGTAGCTTGGCATATGTAAACCAATCCTGCACCCGGGTAGCTGCCTTCACCGACCAGCAGTTCACAAATGTTAGCAGAACTGGGGATAATAAATGGAATTTTGTCATAATGGGCTTTTATCATCTACTGAATTATATGAAAAACAATAATAAACAAAAATCGTAGAATAATTTGAGTAAATAGTAATGACTAACTTATTAATATTGTATTGTTATGTAATTTTTAATGGTTTTATCTGTATATGTTTTTTTGATGGTGATTAGTTAAATTATGCTTTGTCTTCTTCTTTCAAACGTCAAAACCATGGTGCAGAATGAGAGATGTTCACCGATTAACTTTTAACACACCAAATATAACGTTTGCAATTGAAAAATTAGAGAAATTTCGAGAAAAATAAAAAAAGAAATAATCTTTTAAGCAAAATTCACTTTAGATGTAAAAAAGTGAACACACGCAATAGTGCTTTAATCCACTTACCCTCCACTCGAACCAATTAAAATTAAACGAATTTATATATCGCTCTTGTAAGAGCTACAATAGGAAGTTTAATGACTTGGACATGTTTTCTTGTACGCTCAATACATTTAAAAAAGAGTTTGTGTGCATTTCTCAACTTAGTCAATGTTTTTATTTTATTTATTTGTTGTTTGTTAACTGTTTGAATCTTCATAATGATTATTTATAATTTACAAAATTGCTTGTTTACTGTCATACATGAATTAGTTTTAAGTGGAAACTTGATTGGTGTGTGAACGAGTTAATTGTTGTATAATGTATGTGGTGTGTACTTTATGTTTCCCAATTATAATAAAAATAAAATAAAAAATATACATAAAACAACAATCTCAATGTTACAGGATTTTTCATTAAATACAGTTAAAGAGATGTGAACGATTGAACTTACGAATGCAACAAGCAGCCAATAATCGGGTGGCATCTTCCGGAGGATCACACTCGGGGAATATCGGCTTCAGCACGTACACACTGAACGTCAACGCAACGATAGCCTGTTGAATAGAAATATGAATGAATTGATTTCCTCACTGACTATTGACTAGAGAGCTTTGATTGATTGATACGTCACCCCAGATAAAAATATATATATTTGCTAATTGTGTTATATTGTATATGTTAAATAACTATGATTTGTTCTGATTTTATATGGAGTTACGTCTATAATATTCCAATAACAGGACGAGTAAGATAATTAAACCTTAACTTAACATATTATATCTGATATGCTATATTATAAGTAATAGCTTTACTTTAATTTTACACTTTAATTTTACTTCCGAAGTTCCAATAACAAGTTCGTTGACATTCAAATTCACAATTAAAAAGCCGAGATGGCCCAGTGGTAAGAACGCGTGAATCTTAACCGATGATCGTGGGTTCAAACCCGGGCAAGCACCACTGAATTTTCATGTGCTTAATTTGTGATTATAATTCATCTCGTGCTTTACGGTGAAGGAAAACATCGTGAGGAAACCTGCATGTGTCTAATTTCACTGAAATTCTGCCACATGTGTATTCCACTAACCCGCATTGGAGCAGCGTGGTGGAATAAGCTCCAAACCTTCTCCTTAAAATGAGGAGAGGAGGCCTTTAGCCCAGCTGTGGGATATTCACAGGCTGTTTCGGTGACATTCAAAACGAAATATTTTCACAAATAACACAGATCGACCACTTATGTCATATCTTTTCGACGTCAAAGTTTTTTATTTATCTTTATTCCCCCTCCCATTGGAATCGACTATAGATGATTTTTTAAACACCGAATTATAAGAGGAGAAAGAGATATACATGATTCCTCTTAAAAAAATATTCATTGTGTTCTTCTCTTTATAATTAGTAATCAATTATACGGATTGTAAAGTCCACTTGGTTTCTTTTATTACCGAAGAAATAGTCGCTACGGCTACAAATTATCAATGATTTATTGTTTTCTTTTTTAATCCCTATATCACGCTATATACGAGCGCTTTATTCCTTTTACATTGCATGCCAAGTTTGTTAATAATATTTAGCCAAATTGTTATACGAATTTATTTATAGAATTCGTATTTTTTCAAGCGTACGTCTCTAAAAAACAAAGTACATATCTATTCTACTTCATTGGATACAATATTGTTCAAATTGTCCCACATCGGGCGCCAATGAGAATAATCCCGTTAAGGAACAAATGTAGGCGAAGAAGCAATATGGCACGCCAGTTTTCTTAGCTTTATACGCCTCGTGTGTCTTTATTATACAAGTAAATATATATTTATCACGATAAATTGCGCTTTAACCGTCTTTATTGAAAACAGTTCTAGATACAAAACAGTGTAATTACAGGCACAAGGGACATAAAATCTTAGTTCCCAAGGTTGGTGGCGCATTGGCTATAAGCGATGGTTGACATTTCTTACAATGCCAATGTCTAAGGGCGTTTGGTGACCACTTACCATCAGGTGGCCCATATGCTCGTCCACCTTCCTATTCTATAAAAAAAAAATACTATATATACAGAAACTGAATTTTGTTCTATAGTATAAATTTTCATGGCTTTGGACTTTTGTTTATATATTTTAATAGATATGAGAGATTATATAAATAGTGTTATAACCTACTTATTGTATGTACATGACGCCATATTGGTGATTAGTATTGAATGATAATAGGTCAAGCTGAGATTGTCTAAGCGCATTATACACTTAATTGACGATAATTACTTTTACTTTAATAATAATATAATAATAATATCCTTGGACATTATTCACACACGGCCATCTGATCCCAAATTAAGCAAAGCTTGTACTATGGAAACCAGACAACTGATATACTACGTATACTACTTTTCTTTTGTAAATACATACTTATATAGATAATTACACCCTGACTCAGGACAAACAGACATGTTCCTGCACACAAATGTCTGTCCAGGTTGGGAATCGAACTCACAACCTTCGGCGTGAAAGGCAAGTATCAAGTACCAACGATAACATTTATTGCTTAAAAATATTTGTATTCATTTGTAATTTTCTACGACATTTGTTAAGGAACGAACTGATAATTAGCACTTCTACCAAACAATTCAGAACAATTCCTTTGTGTTAATGACGTCTTTAACTAAGAGAGTACAAAATCGCTGCGGGGCAACAAACTCCGGCGAGTTTTTACTTGTCCAATTGTTTTTTTTTATGTAGTGAATTGCGGTGACTTTTATACAGGGACACGATGCAATATTATAATTACCTCTTTGCTTTGTGACCATTTATTATTTTTTAATCAATTTGCTCGCCTGCCGTTCTATTATGAATATTAAATGAACTAAGATCTCGATTGTGCAAATCATTCATTTTATTTTTGAAAATAGAAAAAAAACATAAATCCAACACAATGTATTCATGCAGTAATGATGATAGTTAAGTCATATTATTGATTAATTTGATCAACAGTATGAAAATAGATTGTGAATGGGATTGTATAGACTTTTTAGAGACGCTTGGAGTAATTAGTAGTGTATCCACTACTCTGTTCTGACCTTCGCTTGGAAATGAAACAAAAAACGAACATATAAAAGAAAACTGATGGAAAATATGAACGAGTTTTTCAATGTGAATTCATTTGTTTCATATAAGAAACGCCAAATAAACATACTTGTTAAGACAATATCAGGATAATACAGTGTGAAGTGATTATCACCGTTTTAAAAGCATTTAAAAGGTAATATTGACTTATGAAAATGAAAGTGGAAAGAAATAACAAAATAATTTGATATTTTATGACAATAAAACTGTAATAAGTACTGGTACTAATTAACTTGTATCATTTTAATTCGTGAGGCTTTAGCTGCAGAAATTGGACTACAGCCAATGCCAATGATAAAACTCTACAACAGTTGTAAAGCTTAGCTGATGTGATTATGCCCTTAGATGACGCAACATTCTATACTCGCTAGTAATACAAGCCAAACTTTTGGGGTTAAAAGGCATTGATTTACCTGGCCTCGATATCAAACGTGACTGTGGTGTGCAATCGAAAATATTTGATCGTGAATATATATTTGTTCAGGCTTAGGTCCGTGGGCGTAACTATCAACGTGCCTCCAAGAGTTTATTTAATCGTCCCAATTAAATTAAAATTAAATTTTCCTAATTAAAATTTGCTATCAAGCATGTAGTTCATGTATATCTTTAAATTATTTAGTAAATAATTTGCCATTCGATAGAAAAAGACGCAGCATTGCTAAACTAATCGCCCGCTTAACAAAGATTATAAGTAAAATATTTAGATAGTCCGTTTTATAATGACAACGCTACTGTCTACTTACTTATATATATATATATATATAAGTAAGTATACAGTAGCTATTATTAACCTCCTCATTTAGAAATATTCGGGTATATTGTCTATATATATATATATATATATATATATATATTTATATATATATATATATATATATATATATATATATATATATAATTTAATATATAATTTGTCTTTACATCCGAATATTTCTAAATGAGGAGGTTAATTATACATATGTTCTTTAGGGCGTCAAGTTTATAAATATAGAAAATTGACAATGGTCTTCTCCTCTAACGATTCATTTTTGGTTTTCAAATAAATTGATGCTGACTTCTTTGAATTTTTTTCAATTGTCAGCTTTAGATTTTTACATAAAGAATGTCTGTATAAAAAAATATACGTTATCAAATTCCATAGCTATATTTTTAGATAGCAACCGTAGAAATTAAGCAATAATATTCTAACTGTTATATACAATAAGGTATGTCACGCTTTTAACAGCGTGCACTTTAGTTGAGCGTTAAGTTGGCTTGCTCTCGGCACTTTTGAGTGAGCTACGTAAAGTACTACGTAACGTTAATGGCTTAGAAAGAGTGAAATTTCTTAGGAGAATGAAAAAGGACAGACGTACTCTCTAATTTTATTCTCTGTCGCATTGTTGGCAACATCTGTAAGAACTCACTTCGTATCTCGCTTATGAAATATTGAAGATATACGTGAGTTATAACGCAATTATTTGCGTGTTTTTAAATGTTATTATTATAGTCAATGTCGCATATCACTTTCTGACATTGGACGAACGTATTCTGTAACGAGTTGCGAATTTTATACAGAATATTATTTACTGGTGGTAGAGCTTTGTGCAAGCTCGTCTGGGTAGGTACCACCCACTCATCAGATATTCTACCGCAAAACAGCAGTACTTGGTATTGTTGTGTTTCGGTTTGAAGGATGAGTGAGCCAGTGTAATTACAGGCACAACATAACATCTTAGTTCCCAAGGTTGGTGGCGCATTGGTGATGTAAGCGATGGTTAACATTTCTTACAATGCCAATGACGACGAGCCGGTTGGCGTGGTTGGTAGAACACTCGCCTTTCACGCCGAAGGTTGTGGGTTCGATTCCCACCCAGGACCCATTTGTGTGCATGAACATGTATATTTGTCCTGAGTCTGGGTGTAATTATCTATATAAGTATGTATTTACAAAAAAAAGTAGTATATGTAGTATATCAGTTGTCTGGTTTCCATAGCACAAGCTTTGTCCAAGCTTAATTTGGGATCAGATGGCCGTGTTTGAAAAATGTCCCAGGATATTATTATTATTATTATAATGTCTATGGGCGTTGGTGACCACTTACCATCAGGTGGCCCACATGCACGTCCGCTTTACTATTCCATATATAGAAAAAAAATTAAACAAATATCGTTACTGTATTAAAATGGTAATGACTATGGTCATTAACATATATATTGTCAATATATATTGGTTTTTTTTTAATTATAAATTCTGTTCATAACCAACGAATTTGATGTATCACATCTAGCGGACGTTTCCACATTGTTAATAATATTCACTTTGTAAATAATTCTTAAAAGCCGTGATGGATCAGTGGTAATAACGCGTGAATCTTAATCGATGATCGTGGGTTCAAACCCGGGCACGCACATCATGTGCTTAATTTGTTATTATAATTCATCTCGTGCTTGACGGTGAAGGAAAACGTGAGGAAACCGGCATGTGTCGAATTTCACTGAAATTCTGTCACATGTGTGCTCCACCAACCCGCATTGGAGTAGCGTGGTGGAATAAGCTCTAAACCTTTTCGTCAAAAAGGGAGATAGCAGTGGGACATTCGCAGGCTGTTACTGTTACTGTAATAATTCTCTTCTCGACATCTCAAATATTGGCTGGGAAAGACCTGTTTTTGGATTAATACACTTTTATATACATTTCTTTTTCATATATAATTATTCCTACTGCTCGTATGATTAGTATTGTATAATAAAGACATTTAGAACAACTAAAAATTAGACACGTTTAAAATCATTGCTCGGTTCGAACTCACGATTTACGAAATTACAAAATTATAAGTATTCAAATCGAATCTTGGACACAGAGGATTTTGTTTTCAAGCACCACTGAGCTTTTATGTAGCATCTCATCTTCATCTTCATCTCGTTCTTGGCCGTGAAGGAAAACATCGTGAGGAAACCTGGATGTGTCCAATAAAATTCTGTCATAAATGCATCCACCAATCAGCGTTGGAGCACCATGGCTTTAGAAGCTCCATAACCACATCTCCTACTGAAGAGGAGAGGAGGTTTTAGCCCAGTTTTGGGATATTTATGGCAGTTACTTTATTAATAATAATAATAATAATAATCATTCTCAGACAACAAAGGTCCATATAATTGAGATACAAAAATAAAATTTACAAATTTCTTACTTTATTATTGTTGGACAAGTCTCTTACTTGTTCGACAGATCTTTTAATAGAGCGACAGTTAAACGTGCTTAATGTGATATTTGTTCTGGTCGTAATACCCATATTATTTATTATTTAAAGAGATCCGTGTGTGTCGTTCACTTTACTTTATATTTAATAAAATGTAAATGCAATACTATAATGAAATATATTATTATCAATTTCAATTTAATTATTATTTATATGCTGGAAACTTAATACTTGTATATAAGAAACTTCTCCTTAAGATAAGACTGTTTAAGGTTATAAGAGCGCAAGGACAATTTCGTATCGCTCATTAAATAAATAATTTGATTTTTAAACAAGTCTATGTTAAAGTCCTGTAATCATTTTTTACTTATTCGCATATAATTACTTTTTTTATGAGTCAAATGTATCCTAACGAAGTAAATATTAAGACTGACTACTTTAGTAAAAGAGACATAAATATCGATTGCAAAATCCATTCGCACACACACAAACATACGGGGAAACAGAAAATTTTCCTATTTGGAAGTCGGTTAAAATGGCTACGACCAAATAAGGATTAGTAGATAGTAAGTACTACTTGAAAAATTCGACAAAAAATTAAAGAAAAAACTATTATTAAAGAAAAAAATAATAATTGTACATGAACTAAATTCTATTGTTACCAGCACCAAAAATATGTGCTACATTTCAGCTCAATCGGTTGTGGGGAACTTGTTTAAATTTTAATCGCAATTACCCACACATACTAAAAAAGGTAAAATAAAAGCTTGCAAATCTTCTGGAGTTACCTGAGAACAAGGTCGGACGATCATGCATTCTATCCACAAACGGATGAAAGCAGCGAACGGGCCGAATGTCTGCATGATGTAAGCGTAGTCAGCGCCACTGAGACGAATCATTGTACCCAATTCAGCGTAGCAGTAAGCGCCTACCTGTGAAAAGAAAATAATAATTTAGAGTTATATAAAGTTATTTCTAAACTTAGTCATTAAAATATCTCCTAATATAAGGCTTATATTATGCTTAATTCAAGAGGATTACCAAGGAATAATGATCAAGCACACACATTACTATTGCCAGAATTCGAGGCAAATCGTAACTAGAGCAAACTAGTTCATTTCGAATTTAGTCGCTGTATGTATTACACTACTACAAAGACAAAAACGTTTCCAAGCTGATTTACCTGTAGTTAGATACCACCATACCAATGTCCATGAAAGGCGGTGACCACTTAACATCAGGCGACCCATTTATCCTTGAAGATTCCAACAGTCTTTTTACATGAGTCTTTGGGAGATACAAACTATCTAGTTTTGAGTATGAATAAAAATAACTAAACATTTTTTTTAAATTATTGTCATATGCTATCGATATCTGTTAATAATATTCATCAGTCATGTGATATTTGCTTTACATTAATATTATCGTTTTTATTCCTATTATATAAATAGTGATAAACTTTGTCATCTATAAATTTTAGTTAATTGGTCTTTACTACAAAAACAGTACATAACAAGTATTAATTGTAAAATTTATATCACCAAGATATTTTTAGTTTTATTTGATTATAATATGTTACCCGTTGGAACCGATTCCTTTAAATCTATAACCTAATTTGTCAAAAAATTTGCCATCTCTTTTAAGACCAAGGTGATGACGATAACGCCCTTCTGATCAATATCGGCCACGCGGCCATTCACAAAGGAGACTAGACAAATACACAGAGATATAGGGCACAAGTGTGCGCTAATGCACACTACCGAGAATGCTTCGATTCTCGTTTCAATCACTGAACGACAATCCAACACGATTAGAGTTCAGGCCAAGTATGAAAGTTTTAATGACATCATCTTTAAAGCATTGTAGTAAATACTGTCAATTGCCAAGCTTCGAGTTCTTATGAGTAAATTCTTGACAGACAAATCCAATATTTTTCATTGGCACGACCTGAATCTATAATCTAGCAATTAATAAAATACAACCTTAATTTTAATCTTTGATTTCAAATTTGTATTTTAAAACACAATGTGCCCCCATATTTCTCAAACAACTTTGAAATTTCAATTAGTAGGCTAAACACAAAATTAATATACATTAACGTAGTAACGTTTATGTTTGAAGTATTTTATTTTTATAATCCAAAAAGTATTAGGATTTTTCTATCAAGAAATTATCATTGACAGTGGTCTTGTGAAGTCAGCAGAAGGAAGCACGTAATGCGGAAGCCTGCCTGTATATATATGATATATTATTAATTTAATTATTGTATATACCAATGGTCGTGGCTAGGGTAAGGGAAGAATTAAAGGCTTTCGGGCCTAAAATCCAGGAGTCCTCCACAAGAGAGACCCCCACAACAGATCGACGAGTAATCAAGTTAAAAGTAATATTTAAGTATTTACAATTATGTATAATATATCTAAATAAATTATATTTGTTACAAAAAATAATTTGTTTCATAATAAATAATTGAAACTGACTGAAAATAAGTGTTAAATTTACTTGAAAACTCCTTTTTGGTCCCTAAAAATTCGGCCCTGGTCGTTCTACAAATTCAATTTCTATTACTAAATCATTTCCAAATGTCATTATTAATTAAATTAATAAACATCATATTTATTTCATCTCTTGTTCTTGTTATCTTTCGACTGATAAAGCTATTTGTATTAATTTTATTATTTACCGATAATTTAAATATATAATAATGAGATAAAAGATGTGACGCGTTCGCTTCATTAGACCTTAACTAAATGTTAGACCTTAATTTTTTTTTACTTAAATCACTACGATGCTTTGAATTCCAGCCATTTGGCATTGATCGTTTGACTTTTTTTTTTTAAGGAAGGTATAAGGACGTGCATGATGATAAATGGTCATGTTCCCTATTGAAATAAAAAACAAGTAGTTTTTACACTCGTACACTCTTATTCACCCTTTAACCCTGAACATGGCAATTGGTATTGAAGACTTTAATGTAAATTACATATGATGTAACTTACGCTTTGGTTATAATAATTACTACTAGTAAGATATATAATCCAACACAATTAAAGAGAATTCAGGCCAAGTATGAGAAGTTTTTATGACATAATCTTTAAAGCCAAGCTTCGAGTTCTTATGGGTTAATTCTTGACAGAAATATCCAATATTTTTTATTGGCACGACCTGATTTGCGGCTGTATAATCAAACCACAAGAATAGCTACAAATAATACAAACCTAATTTTGGTATTGAAGAATTTAATGTAAGTTTTTTTTTTATATATGTCCGGGATGGCAAATGACTCTACTCCACCTGATAGTAAGTGGTAGTAGAGTCCAAACGCGACGACGGCCAGTACAGTCGGGAAGAATGTTCTGTACTAGCCGTCACCGCCTTGCCGGCACGCAAGATGCCTCTTCACGCCTCGTTTGAAGGAACCCGGGTTGTAAGAGGAGGGGAACACGTGAGCTGGTAAGGAATTCCATTTTTTGGTAGTGCGACAAAGAAAGGAGTTGCCAAATTTCTTTGTGCGCGATGGAATTGATGTCACAGTTAGGCGGTGACATCGAGAACCAGCTCGCGTGGACTTAAAAAGGAAGGGGGAAGCAGGAATTAGAGAGAATAATTCCTCAGAGTACTCGCCGTGATACAGTCGATAGAAAGCGCTCAGTGCTGCTATCTCGCGACGCAATTGTACAGAACTCCGAGTTTCAGTGAAGCTGTTTTTATAATAGCCTCGATGTAATCCCTTGGACTAAGGTCGCAGCGAACGTCCATCCCCAGCATGGCGATTTTGGTTTGTATCATCAGCGGTATGCCACAGAGAAAGGGATGAGGGTAAAATGGTGACTTTTTCGCTGTGAGAGCGCATACCTGTGTTTTCTTGGCATTAAACTCAACAAGATTATCAGAACCCCATTTGGCGATGAGCTCTAACGTCCTATTGAGTTCAATGACAAGATAAGCGTAAGTTACATATGATGTAACTTACGCTTTGGTTATAATAATTATATAATGATAAAATTGTTTGTGATTAATCGCCAAGCATTGCCGCAATCTATTTATAATATTTTCTGTATAGTTATATTTTTAAATCTAACAAATAAATTTTATATATAACCCATCCACGTTTCAGACGCGTTCACGATTACGACTTGATGGACCTGGTGATGATGAAGAGTTTTCGGACGTTTCTATATGAGTTTTATTCAAAATCAAAATATTCCTATTTAATATACATGTATATAAAAGCTCCTTTGAAAAGGAATGTTGCAAGATTGATTTAAATGCAAAACTACCACCAGTTCTGAATGTAAATTTTCCGTGAAGAACCGACAATAAACTCAGCACTCTTTTCCGATAAGTACATAAATAAATAATTCGCCCCCGGATCAGAATTGCGATTGAAATAAGTGATGCTGCTAGCATTGTTTCTACCATTCCACGCGGTAATAATTGGTACATAGCCATTTTTAATTTTTATTTGTAATTAAATATATTTTCACCGGTGGTAGAGCTTTGTGCAAGCTCGTCTGTACCACTCATTTATCAGATATTCTACCGCAAAACAGCAGTACTTGGTATTGTTGTGTTCCGGTTTGAAGGGTGAGTGAGCCACTGTAATTACAGGCACAAGGGACATAACATCTTAGTTCCCAAGGTTGGTGGCGCATTGGCGATGTAGGGGGTGGCTAACATTTGACAACTTATCAGAGGTGGCCTATATGCTCGTCCGCCTACCTATAATATAAAAAAATAGGATTTTTTAAAGATTTTTAGCTTAAAAATATTAAAGCGTATTTTTTAAATCTATTGTTTATTTAATTTAAAAGCTGTGTAAACGTTTCATTTTATACAATTGACGCAATCAAAGACGCTATCCCTCACCTTCGATCTAATATCAAATGTTTGAGGTCATATTGAATTACACACAATTGAATAAACACTGCATAATTGTTATTTGTTTACAATGTTTTTTTAAGTATTTCCTAAGGACAATTTCGATCTTAATTTTTTATCGCAACGTTTTGAATTTAAATGACGCGATTCTGGCTGTAAAGACTTAGGCTGTAAATGTTGGAATATTTAATATTGATTTTGGAAATTTCTTTTTTTTTATTAAGTTTTCTTCAGAACCGATGATGATATCTGGACGTACTCTGAATGGGTGGTCAATTACTCTATCGCCAAACATCAAAACTCAGTAAAGAAGATGGAAGAGTGAGTCATAGTAATTGCAGGATATAACATTAGATAACTAAGTTGACGACGCATTGACGATGTAAGGAGTGTTTATTTCTTGCATTCTAAACATCAGAGAAGTGAGGGCAAAATATGGCATTCCAAATTTTCAGGATAATTGTCAAAAACGTTTAGCCGAGATGGCCAAGTGGTAAGAACGCGTGAATCTTAACCGATGAACGTGGATTTAAGCCCGGGCAAGCACCATTTTTTCATGTGCTTAATTTATGTTTAAAATCCATCTCGTGCTTGACGGTGAAGGAAAAAATCTAAGTCTAATTTCACTGAAATTCTGCCATATGTGTATTCCACCAAGCCGCATTGGAGTAGCGTGGTGGAATAAGATCCAAACCTACTCCTGAAAAAATCAAAATAAAAACGAGGACTCCTTTGCCCAGCAGTGGAACATTCACAGGCTGTTACTACTATAAAAATATTTTTAAGTTCATAAAAGTGTATTCCTCTTTATAATACGAATTTATTTAAATAAAATCAACTTATGTAACTAATGAGGCACTTTAGAAACAATCTATTATCTAAAAATATTACTTTCGATATCCTCTAATTAATTGGGTATTACAAAATACAATTTCATAACAAATGAGCTACTGTTCAGTTTTAAGCGGATTTCCGTCTCCATCATTATAAAAGCGCCTCGGGACTTAAATACTCACTCTTAAAGAAAATAAATTACAGTCTACCAATCGCATATCGTGATTACAAAGGCTTTTTCATACGAAGTTGTTCCACAATATACAGGTCTGCGAGTGTTTTTTAATTGCACTAATGTTATGACAAAGGTCCTTTAGACCAGGCTGTTTCTTAGTTATATATAAGCACGATTTGAAGTTATTCTTACGAGTCCTACGATGATTTACAAATCCATACGTTTTTGAATATATTGAAAGCTGTAATGCGTTTTTATAATCCTTTAATCAGACTGTATATAGAACTCCAAACCGCACGTGCAAATGCTGTAGGTAATTGTTAAACGAGTCGCATATACCAGGCCAGACGAACCTGCAGGAGCTGCCAGTGAATTTCCCGCTGGTAAAAGGCTTCTCCTCTTGAGGATATGAAACCGGAACAAGATAATAACTTGTATAGCTGTTTGGCGGTAGAATACGTGATGAGTGGGTGGTATCTACCAAATTGCAAAAAGCCCTACCAATTGATAAATTATCAGCTTCTTTAACATTTGTACACAAAATCGCAATATTTCATAATGACATTTTATGAATGGAAAACGAACGAAATGTGCATAAAATTAAAATGCATTTTAGTATTTGACCTTACACGACTGCAGTCTATTAAATACAGTTTGACAGTAAACAGTCACTTTCCGACCTTCAATAATACGATCAAGTGCTATTATCGCACGGCCAATAAAAACTAAATGAAACTCAATAAAAAATTGTTTTCTGAATCTAATGACCTAATTATGATCGAAAATGATATTTTATTATATCATTTAGAATTTAAATAAATCAAAAACTACAAGCGTAACTATAAACTACTCAATTTGCCAACTACAAATAATAGGACTGACCAGATTGTTATTTCTTTCTTATGAATGGGGTTTAAATGGTCTAGTGCAGCTGTCAACATGCGGCCCGCCGGGCTTTTGTGATTGGCCCACCTGGTGTTACTTTATTTTCAAATATTTTAGATTTCAAATTTCATTACGATCTAAATACATAATTTGAATTAATCAATTGCTTGTAACCATGGAAACTGCGAATTGTTCGAAACGTAGAAAATGATAGAAAAATGTTAAAATATACGTGATAAATCCGTTCATAGTTGCTTAATTCAATTTGTAACAATCCCGAAACCTAAGGAATCATTACCTAATTTTTTTTTTTTTTTTGCGGCCCGCGACATCTTGACTATCAAATGTTTTTGGCCATTATAAAACAAAGGCTTAGATTAGATTATTTTATTATTTTAGACTATGGCTGCTTTAAAGATATTCGTCATTTGACCCTCATATTTATCTGGGCGTAGGTATAATGTAATATACTTTATATTTTCTCTTCAATTTTTTTATACAGCATACGGAATAATATTTCACCTCACCAATAGACTGTATTAATATTTATTTTTCATATTGTTCCTTCATTGTAATTATTAAAAGTATTTAATAGAGTTAAATTATTAACCATAACAGAACGATTTATAACATAACACGATGTGATAGTTTCGGGTTAAATTTATGGTGGAACTTTCTAGTTCACTAAACAAATGGGTTATTAAGTTGGAAATAACATCGCCACCATTATTGCTCATTGACATAATGTATCATTTATATAGCGCCTTATTTATTTTATCAACTATTAAACATGATTTGATATTAAATTCATAAACATATATGTATGAACTATATCGCTAATTAGTCCGCGTAGTTATTGGTTTGCTCGCGTATAAGGGGGTTGGATGTTTCAGGTACTATGTACCTTATGTACTTTTGTACCCGTAACAACGTGTACGCAAAATTTCATGATGGTTGGTTAAGTAATAAAGACATGTCAATGACAAACAGACAATGTCTTTTAAATATTTCTTGTATGACATATTTCTAACTGTAAACATTTTAAGATTGACTAACCTTGAACTAGGCCGAGTTATAGCTCGCCAATCGAAATCCGTAAGGTTACACGAGTTACATTTCACCATCGAGGTCATTATCAGTGCCCGTTCATATCTAGGTGATTATATTATACAAAATTTATAGCACGTGAAGACGGGTCTTCTGTTGAACGAAGAGTTACCGTCCCATACCATTAAGGGAATAAAGTAATAAAATCTTCCAGTTGGATAGTGTCAAATGTCCTCCCATAAGAAGTGCTAATGTTCAAATAAATTATATTTGACGTTTTATTTTGAATATGCAAATATTGTAATTGTTTTTAATTATAAAATCTTGCATATTCATTTCTAATACAAATATAAATATATATATATATACATAATAGATTTATAATATATATAACAACACCGTCCGTAACTTGTTGGTACTCTTAAATTGCACTTCAGCATTTCAACTTCTATAATCTATATCGATCAACCGATTGTAATTTGTCTAAATTAAATTATAATGGACAACGGACTACGTCGGCCATTTTAGAAAAACTGAATAATCTCCTCCTCCTCCTCATGTGCGATATTCGCTTATTTTATTTTTAAATTTAATAAAATAAATAAATGGTTATAGATATGTGGGCTCATATATAACGAAATCTTGAAGGTCATTGCATTAAGATTATATCTGTGAAAGCGATTGCTAATAAGCCTTGACACAACTGATTATAATACTTTATAGTCGCATTCTTTTCTTAAGTGTATCTGTTTCCGTAATCACGGTGATTCTTCAAGCCGATTGGTTCTATGGAAGTTGGTGAGTTTCACGTAAGGAACGCAAGCAAGCGAAAGCGTGTTACCACCGAACAGACTGGGTACCCCTGATACCTATGATTTTAGTGAGTATTCTGTCGCACAAAAAAAGGTGTGATGACTTCTGTCAAGGCGTCATGGAAACATGTTCAAGTAATTTCATACCTTCATGGTACCCTGTACTTAAAAGGGTAATCTGGCACTCAGCCCGTGAGTACTACATATACATATCATATGAAATGTGTTTACAAAACCATACCCGGTTTTGTAAACACATTTTTCACCGTACTATAAAAAGGGGGGCTATTGTAATTGGATTTGAATAACGTTTTGCTAAAGTAAATTTCTCCGTTTCAGGATATGACTTGGACCTTATTCTGACACGCTCCAGTAGTCCTGTAACTAGCTCACTCATATGGCAGAATTTCATCTGACGTACGATGTGGTCTTATGTGAGATTTGAACCCGCAATTATCGGATTCATGTGTTCTAACCATTGAGCCATCTCGGCTGCAATTAATTATTCAAATATTGTTTTTATTATCATTAAAGACTGGACTGGTTTGCGTTTATATATACTGTGCGAAAATAATATGTCATTTGAGATTAATAACGTAATGATCTTCGTTGATAGAGATTGATGGTCTATTGAGGTTGCTGAATTAAGTTTCTATAATATAACTAAATATAACTTTAAATTATATGTTAACAAGTTCCAGCTTTCATTTAAAATATATTTTCCAATTTTCTCATTTTGTTTCCAGTTTTCTTTTTAGATATTATCGAAGTGCCATTAATCACTAATTAAGATGATATTTAAATAGAAAGTATGAGATGTTATTAAACATAAAAGTAAAAATAACAGCCTACACATGCCTCACTGCTAAGCTAAGGCCTCCTCTTCTTTTTGAGGAGGTTTGCAGCTTACTTCACCGCGCTGCCCATGCGCTGCATGCAGCATGCGTGTCGGTGAATACACGTAAGATTTTCATTTCATTCATACATATTTTCTAACGATGTTTTCCTTCAAGGTCGAGCACGAGATGAATTATAAACACAAAAGCACATGGAAAATTTAGATATACTTGCCTTGCCAATTTTAAGTAAAATTATTATATTTTTTTTTTATATTTGCCGGGAGGGCAAATGACTCTACTCCACCTGATGGTAAGTGGTAGTAGAGTCCAAACGCGACGACAGCCAGTATAGACGGGAAAAACGTTCTGCACTAGCCGCCTTCGCCTTGCCGGCCCGCAAGATACCTCTTCACGCCTCGCTTGAAGGAACCCGGGTTGTAAGAGGAGGGGAACACGTGAGCTGGTAAGGAATTCCATTTTTTGGAAGTGCGACAAAGAAAGGAGTTGCCAAATTTCTTTGTTCGCGATGGAATTGATGTCACAGTTAGGCGGTGACATCCAGAACCAGCTCGAGTGGACTTAAAAAGGAAGGGGGAAGCAGGAATTAGAGAGAATAATTCCTCAGAGCACTCGCCGTGATACAGTCGATAGAAAGCGCTCAGTGCTGCTATCTCACGACGTAATTGTAAAGGTTCAAGGGTGTTTGTGACCTTTACGTCGCCAATAATGCGTACGGCACGTCGCTGCAATCAGTCCAAGGCCTCCAGTAGGTACTTAGCGGAGCCATCCCAAAGGTGCGAGCAATATTCCACGCAAGACCGTACCTGTGTTTTGTACAGCAGGCACAGTTGTTGTGGCGTGAAAAAACGCCGCACCTTGTTCAGAACTCCGAGTTTCCGTGAAGCTGTTTTTATAACAGCCTCGATGTAATCCCTTGGACTAAGTTCGCAGCGAACGTCAATCCCCAGCATGGGGATTTTGCTTTGTATCACCAGCGGAGTACCACAGAGGGATGGAAGAGGGGAAAATGCTGACTTTTTCGCTGTGAGAGCGCATACCTGTGTTTTCTTGGCATTAAACTCAACAAGATTATCAGAGCCCCATTTGGCGATGAGCTCTAATGTCCTATCGAGTTCAATGACAGGATCCTTCCGCCTCTCCTCAATTTCTGCACGCCCAGCCACTGCGCGTCCGTGGTATCCACCATGCACTGTACTATCGTCTGCATAGCAATGTATGTTCCCAAGAGAGAGCATATCATTGATATGCAAAAGAAAGAGTGTGGGAGATAGCACAGATCCCTGGGGGACCCCAGCATTCACTACATAGAATTGTGAAGCGCAGCCATCTACTAAAACACGAAGGCTACGCTTGTGTAGGAAGCTGGCAATCCAGGTGCATAGCTGAGCAGGCAGACCATATGCCGGCAGCTTGGAGAGAAGACTGTTGTGCCAGACCCTGTCGAAAGCCTTGGAGATATCGAGGCTGACATCCAACGATTCTCCATTTTTGTCGATAGCTTCACCCCAGAGGTGTGTTACGTACGCTAGAAGATCACCTGTGGACCGTTTTGGTCGAAACCCGTACTGACGATCATTAATTAGACAGTGATCTTCTAGGTAATGGATCAGTTGGTTGTTTAAAATCCGTTCCATCACCTTACAAAGTATTGAGGGGATAGCTATTGGCCGATAATTTGCCGGATCAGACCGATCCCCTTTTTTGGGAACCGCTTGCACATTAGCTCTTCTCCAAGCTTCCGGCACACATCCCGAAGAGAGAGAAAGTTGGAACAGGCGCGTTAACACAGGAGACAGCTCCGCTGCGCACTTCTTCAGCACTATGGCTGGTATTCCATCGGGACCGCTAGCTTTCCGTACATCAAGTGATTGCAGCTCCGCACGCACATCACGTTGCCTGATTTTGATGTCAGGCATCGTATGGCCACATGAAGGTATTGTAGGTGGCAGCGCACTACAATCATCGATGACGGAATTATCGGCAAAGAGTTTAGCCAGGAGATCAGCTTGCTCTTGCGGACTGTGAGCTAGCGATCCGTCCGGATTTCTGAGCGGTGGCAGTGAAGGTTGGCAGAAATTGTTTTGCACAGACTTGGTCAGACGCCAGAAGCTACGGGAGCCCCTAGGATGCGAAACAAGGTCATAACCAATCTGTACAATGCGTTGTGCATCCGCTCTCGTGTATGCCTTTCTACAGGACTTGGAATTTTTCTTGTAGTTTGCTTTCAGTGAGTCAATGTTAGATGATCCGCTAATGCAGCCGTTGATCCACCTGCGATATGCCGCCTGCTTAGATGATACAGCATCGGTACATTCACGAGTGAACCAACGGTTACGCGTACCCCTACTGACGAGATCTGAGCTAGGAATGTAGTATTCCATTCCCAACATGATCTCGTCAGCAACAGCATTATTCGTTTTATTGCAAAAATATCGATGAGAAAAAAAAATAAGAATAATGTAGCCATCTCGTGACAGCCGGCAGATTGAAACATAGATATAAAAATTATTGCAGAAATTCATAATTAAAGAAAAGGTTACACTTCTATCGAATAAATATCTAACGGACACGCAAGAAAAAATACCTAAAAATATTCGACTTTGACTGATAAGAACTAAACTTATCGACGTTATTAATTAAATATATATAGATGAATTAATAATTAAAATAAACATTATCACCTCTTAGAATGTTAACAGACATTAGTTATATAGTTAGTTTTTTTTATAGTTAGTTTAAAGGCGTGACGTTTAATTACGTTAGGAAATTCACGTCTGATACTCGATGACACTTCACAAATGACTAGAACGTCGACGGGTTGATAAAAATTACTTGATAAAGACAATCATCCGGTTGAGGTGATTTTATTTGGGTATATTTTCTTTTTACAGTCATTGGGTCACTTATTCCCCCACTTCTTCACCTTGGATTTAATTATATAGGTCTAGACCTCGCAACTGTACTTCCTCGATATTTATCGTCCTTGAAACTCGTCTTCTATGTCCAATTCTTTAAAATCCACCACACTATATATATATATATTTATATAAATAAATGTACTAAATTCTCATTATTTTTTTTGTATGTAATACTACATTATAATTTTTTGATATAATATTTCAAGACCATTTTGAGTGAATCGTTTCAATATAATATAGAATGTTTTTTGTAATGTAATAGCCTGCAAAATTCTGGGCAAAAGCTTCCAAGTTAAGTTTTAAAGTTTATTCCAAGACGCTGCTCCAAATCGGTTTGGTGGATACACATATTACATAATTTATATATCCGATACATGCAGGGGCCGAATTCTACTAATCTATAACGATTACGATACGTTCCCGATTCAATTCCGATCCAACATTGAATCATCAGTATTTAATATATGTTAAAACATACATGATATTACAAACCGTTATGTCAAAATCAAACGTAATTGTTAACTTTTATTGCATTAGTCGATAATTTAATTAAAGAGACATTAGATTAGATTAGAGATAAAGTGACATTTTGTTAGTAGAATTGGTCCCCAGGTTCCCCACGATGCCTATTTAACGCCAAGCGCGAGATGAATTATAAACCTTGAACACTACAACTTAAGCAGATGAAAACTCAGTACTAGCATGGGTTTAAACCCGCTATTTCAAAAATGCTTCACAATAGTTTTGGTTTGTGGTGTATTTAGTGAAGCGAAATCGAATCGTTACAATAACCGTTTACAGAAAACGTTTTATAATATTGACCTACAACATATTTGAACAAGTGTGAGTTTTGTCAGTGCAATTACGTGTAAAAATTATAAGACTTGACATTGCTACCGAGCAAAACTAGGACAAGGACATCGAAAACAATGATTCTTCGAGTTTGAAATTCAAATATATATCAAGAAATTATGGTGTAACATTTCCAGTGAAAATGATTTAATTTGTTATTAAGATTAGATTTTTCCGCTACTCAGCTGTCATTATCTGGAGCTGGTAATTATACGTGAGCTAGATCTTTGCTGTATTTGCTTTCAACACAAAGTTTTACCTTAAAATGATGATTAAAGTAATAAGATGAGTAATTAGGTGATTCGTAGAAAGTTTTGAGTAGAAGTTGTGCCCGTCTGAGTAGGTACCACCGATTCATCACATATTCTACTGAACCAAACTATACAGCAATATTAGAATCATTGTGCAAAGAAGTCAGTGTAAATACGGGCACAAGGGATAAAACATCTTAGATTGAAAGAATGATTAATATTTCTTACGGGGCCAATCTCTAAGAGCGATGTTGACCACTATCAGGAGGAAGCCCATTTGTCCTTTCGCCGACCAATATTATAAATACTATTTGATTTGTCGGTTTTTTACCGGTTTTTCTAAATATAATCTACATTCTGGATCGCTACTCTACGATAGACTATTTCTCGTTAAATTTCGATACAAGAAAGCCTTGAGTAAAGTAGGTACCTATGTATAAATATAATATTTAATATTAAGTAGACTAGTCACGATCTCTTATTATTATAAAATAGGCAACATTGGCATACAATTTGTATAATTCACTTACCATACTGAATACGCCCGATGCCACCCACACAATTAGACTGGCATTCACTGATCCTGTATATTTCAGAACTCCGGTCGGTGATACGAAAATTCCACTGCCTATTATCGAACCAACGATAACTGTGATGCCATTAAGGAGTGACATTTTAGCTTCCAGTGCGCCCCCCTCTTTACCATTGTCAGACTGTTCTGGGTCTGATTTAAGAGCCTCCGTGTCACAGTCCTCTTCCGAAGCCTTACTTTTTGGTGACCTGCGAAAAAAATGGAATTTTTTTATGACCACCAAATCACATCACAAACTTACATTACACTAGTATATCTATGTGCTCCCTTAATTATAGGAAGCCACAGCATCCATCTTATATAACTAAGTAACGGCTAGTATTATAAATAATAAAACTAAAATTAAAAACATAATTCGTTTAGTTATGGGTAACATATTTCCTTGCAACTATTTTTGTTTATTTAATGTATAGATAAATTTATTTAAAAAATATTTAGTTGTGTTAATATCCATAATTTATTAATAACCGTAATTTAGTATTTTATTAATTTTATTGATAATAAAGATAAAGAGCAACTGGCTGTATTAATATTATTTTAATGTATGCCTTGATTGTTCTGTTGTGTACCGATATAAATAAATAAATTAATAAATATTGAGAATTTAACTTATTTAGTTAAACAGATCAAAAGTAAGAATGCTACTGTATAAATGATGCACGTTTATAATTTGGCAAGAATGCTCGAAGCATTTCTCCATTGAATTCCGATTCTTAAGTCACCAGCGAAGGCAATGCAATGCAAGGCGTGAGATTTTATATCGTTTAGAATATTTTTGCACGATTACGTTAAATTCCAGGTATTTGAATTGAATTTAACACAAATATATAGAAGAGAATAAAAAAAATATTGAACAAAAGTTCTATCAAGAAAAATTATATAATTCAACATTAATTTATATAAATTGTAATTAGAAATGGAAGCTGAGATGGCCCAGCGGTAAGAATGTGTGAATCTTAACCGATGATCGTGGGTTCAAACCCGTTTAAGCACCACTGAATTTTTATGTGCTTAATTTCTGATTATAATTCATCTCGTGCTATACGGTGAAGGAAAACATCGTGAGGAAACTTGTATGTGTCTAATTTCACTGAAATTCTGCCACATGTGTATTCCACCAACCCGCAATGGAGCAGCGTGGCGGAATAAGCTCCTTTAAAAATGGGAGAGGAGGCCTTAGCCCAGCAGTGGGACATTCACAGGCTGTTACTTTAATTAGAAATAAAATAAATGTGTATATAAGTAAATAAATATTAATTTTAAAGCGAATAGAACGGATATCGGATAGATTTTAAAAATAACGAACGATAGATTTAAAAACAATTAAAATGAGACATAATATGTGAAACTGAAAGAAAGAAAAATGTATGTGCATTAAGCATCATATTGCAGACAAAAAAAATTAACGAACAATTCCTTTTTGGATTTAAAAAAAGAAACTTTTGCGGTCATTTCAAATACTTTTTAATTAAGCAGATCTTGTGCTATGGAAACCAGACAACTAATATACTACATATACTACTTTTCTTTTTTAAATACATACTTATATAGATAATTACACCCAGACTCAGGACAAACAGATATATTCATACACACAAATGTCTATCCTGGGTGGGAATCGAACCCACAGCCTTCGGCGTGAAAGGCAAGTATCTACCAACCACGCCAACCGGCTCGTCAAATAATAGCTATCTGAGTGCACTGAACTATGTAGCAGGAACAGAATCTATTCCGTTATCGAATCGAACTCTGACACCTGATAACGTGACATCTAAACAGAGAAATTTGCATAATGTTTAAAATAATGTAGTCATAATATATTATATTTGTAGTTTTATCTTAAACATCTTCAATAACTCAACGGCTTATTGGAGATTTGATTATTCTTAATATTCTGATAATAACACTATTACTTTTTTCTTAAATTTCTATAACACAAATCTTGTTCAAAAGTTAATTAAGCAACCTACTTGTTATGTTAATGTCCCTCCCTTTTATATAAGTTATTCCATTTTTAGTGGAGATCGTCTATTGGTCACGTAGATCTAAACCAAATATCGTGGGTTTAATTCCTGATTTTTTTCAGTGCGTGATTTGTGTTCATAATCGTAACACCTCGGCAGTGAAGAAAGAGTGATTTTGTCATATCCACATCAAAGCGCGGTGTTATTTTTTTTTAACATATATATATTTTAAACATTTATTAGCTACATATTTTTTACGGCCATGTTTCCTAGAATTAAAACACAGCGAAATAATTATCAGGTAAAAAAACACCGAATTTAACAAACTATTGTTAGTTTAACAAACGTTATTATTTGCCTATTAATTCTTTAAAAGTAAAATTTGGATTCTTAAATATATTAAACAACATTTATATTAAAGCCTTAAATATACATAAACGAATAAAAAAATAGTAGCTACTGTACAAATCGTGACCGCGTGAAATGATGGCAAGAATGCTAGCAGGATATCGCATTATTTTTCTTAATTCAAATATAGACAGCCACATTAATATATTTTAATTTATTCTAATAAATTAAGATGCTAAATGACATAGTGATAATGACCCCGATAGCGATACCTACAACTGATATTGTGATCATGGCCCCAATCGGTTCAGTCAGATCCTCATCAGTAAGTCTACTGTTAATCAGTAATGTTTTATTTTCTCAGTTTCCGGCATGTAGTGAGTGAGCCAGTGTAATAACGGACATAAAAGAGACTTCATCCTACATATCGCATCATGTTCCTGTATTGATATTATGAGACAGACTTAATGGTGATTTTAGTCGAGTCAAAACACTCTAAAAAGAAAATATGCATATTTATAAGTAAATTATAGATTTCAATATCATATATTTGATAAAGGATATTAATTTATTATTATATTTGAAAGGAATACATAAATATTACTGTCATGACAAAAAATACCTTAGTCAATGTAAATATTTCTATATTTAAATTATACTTTATAAACGTTAATAAAAAAATAACAATTTGAAGATATTTGATAATGAACGAAAACAATGTTTTTCGCACAATAAGAAAAATAATTTTCACACATACATAAATAAGACAAAAAATAATTCTCATTACTTAAACATTTATAGTTATAAGCGTTAAAATTATAGAGTTCATTATTTATATGCAGATTGTATAACGAGGGGCCGAGTGGACGTCCTTGGGTGACCCCTTTCTCAATCGCCCTACAAAGATTCCTTTAAGCCCATTCAATGTACATCTGGGAACTCGCCGAGTACAATACTCTCAGAGCATTGTATAATAGGCATATCAAAAGAGACGAGGAAATACTAGACTTATACGAAGTTCAATTCAGAAATCAAATATATAATATTACTAGCAGATGTTTTTTTTTTTTTTTATAGAATTGGAAGGCGGATGAGCATTGGGGCTTCCTGATGGTAAGTGTTCACCAACGCCCTTAGACATTGGCATTGTAAGAAATGTTAACCACCGCTTACATGACCTTGGGAACTAAGATGTTATGTCTCGTGCCTGTAATTACACTGGCTCACTCATCCTTGAAACCGGAACACAAGAATACCAAGTACTGCTGTTTTGAGGTAATATATCTGATTAGTGGATGGTACCTACCCAGAAGAGCTTGCACAAAGTTCTACCACCAGTAAAAACTTGTGTATTATATAAAACTTAGGTTCGCTCATAGGTCGAAAATCGTAATAATTAATTGAAAATTGAAAAAAACATGTTTGATGTTATGAATTTGTATGTTTGAATATAATTTTTTTAACCTTTTTTATTTATTTATTTATGATTTGCCAGTGGTAATTACATATACATAAACAGTAATTTTGTCACTATGAATTAATTTAAATGACTTTTTAAGGCAAATTCAACATGCATTAATTATTTCGGAGCAATACATGTAATATTATGATATTAGATAACATTAAGATTTTCAAAAAACGAATCATACAAATGAAAACTTAAACTATAACCATAAAAAATCAATTTAAACATAGGTGAAAAAAAATGTAAAAAAAATAATCAAATAGTTATATAAAAAATAAAACATAAAATTATATACTAAAACTTTTCAAAAATTATCAAACACAAAAAAAAAGAAAAAGAAAATCAAGAAAAATAAACAAAGCAAAATCAAAAGGATTTTTTTTACTTAATTATATATGTATATAGATAATATGTATATGGATATTATATTGGATTATGTTCCGTTATACGATGATTGTTATTATTGTAGAATAGATAAAAAGAGAATAAATGAGATAAAAAGAGTGGGGTACTCTTTTTGCCTCTTTTATTTTCCTTTTATCAAAAACCTTTATTTATATTCGTAATTACTATATTTCTAGTTTTTTATAGTTTTTAATATTTTAATTACTGCAATAATGTACCAGAGGGGTACGTGATAATGACGATTACTTCCAGACCAATATCAGTGGGATATATCATGTTGCACTGTATGTGTACTCCGAAGCTCTCGCTTTGCCCTCTCCTTATCCGACATGCGAATTCAATACGACCGAAAATAATAACCGACGGCTTTACTTGATTTCCAATATATTTTCATAATAGAAATTGTATTAAATACATTATATAATTATACTACATTTATGTTCATTATATAAAGTATAATAAATAATATAATTAACAAAACCTTTAAGATCTTGATGAATATTTATTTCTAACAGCGGTTAAAAGCAAGCGGCTTATTGGTTCAAAGCGGCTACGCGCTACGTAGAACCCCTAGCAGTGCTACGACCTGCTATAATTAAACCTCAAACAAGTTTGACGCTTTCTATGTATTCGTGTTTTAGATTATATTCTAACTTGGCATGTTTATAAATACATCCGGTATTATCTTATGAAATAAATAAATGCCGAATGAATTACAGATTAAAAATATTAAATTATTTAAAACATCAAATAATAGGGCGGTAAAAATAATCTTTTGTCGACCTTTATGAAGCGCCCATAACGCTCGGTTCTACGCAAACAAATGTAATTAAAATAAAAACCCAGGAGTGGATTAAGGATGACATTATTAACAAATTTAAAATTTCTTACTTCTGGTTTGAAAATTAGTAAATTCGACTATTAAATACCATGTATGTGTATGGTCTTTATTTTGTTAAATCACACCGTAATTGAGAAGAACCGGCAAGAAACTTATTATTATTTAACGTATTTTTTTCTTTTATAGGGAATATAATCGATGCGTTAATTAATTATTTACAATGTAATTGTGTATGACATTCGATAAATACTAATTATTATTTGATGCATATGGCATGCGATAATAAAGCACTAATATAATAATAACAATATTGTACAAATAAATAAAATTTAAGTGTCTGTCTGTGATTCCAAATTAATATATATTTTTAAGTTAATATAGCTATTTGTAAATTACCAAAACGAAAACATCCATTACTTTATTTGTGTCTGTTTGTCCGGTTTAATCTCCAAAACGGATAAAAAATACTAATTTACCGTAAGGAGTATTCCAAGGCGCCCATTTTAGTCTATACTATCGAAATCTATAACAATTTAACGCAGATAATACAGCGGAGCAAAACTAGTCTTATTGTAAATAGATATACAAACACGTGTACATTTTATTATAATCGAAAACAGCCTTGACCCGACTAAGGGTTAAATAACCATCGAAGTGATATATTGTTGTCAAACGCTTCGTTAAATCTGCTGTTTGGATAAATATGACTTGTGATAGATTTGTCACCAATCTCATAAGAATAATTGTAAAATTTATTTTGTTACCACTTTACAACAATTTCATATAAACAATGAAAAGCTTATATCTTTAAGAGATGGTTAATCCTAGATGGATAAGAGTATGAATAGTATGAGTAGTTAAATAAACTTATATAAACTAAACAAGAAATTATTATATACATAACAAAAATAGCACATAATGGTGTTTTTTTTTTTTTTATAGAATAGGAAGGCGGACGAGCATATGGGCCACCTGATGGTAAGTGGTCACCAACGCTCTTAGACATTGGCATTGTAAGAAATGTCAACCATCGCTTACATATCCAATGCGCCACCGACCTTGGGAACTAAGATTTTATGTCCCTTGTGCCTGTAATTACACTGGCTCACTCACCCTTCAAACCGGAACACAACAATATCAAGTATTGCTGTTTTGCGGTAGAATATCTGATGAGTGGGTGGTACCTACCCAGACGAGCTTGCACGAAGCCCTACCACCAGTAAAGTGTTCTATATAGTATGTTCTTTTCTGTACCTCAAATAACGTATATGCAAAATTTCATGATGGTCGGTTAAGTTTTTTATTCGGTTAAGTAGTTAAGATGCGATGGCGTAACAAACAAACAAATAGACAAACTAACTTTCGCATTTATAACATTATTATAGATAATGAATTATGTTTGATTGTTTCTAAATAGATTTGGATTGATGGAAATTATTTATCTTTTACCTTTACGTGATTTATCAGATACACTATAAAATTAAAGAAATAAACGATCGTTCTAAAGTGCGGTGCTATATATACACTTGCTTATTCTTTTTATTTCATACAAAAAACTGAAAAAAAGGGAAAATTGTTTACACGGTAGTTTATTCGAGTTATATAACCGAGGTGTTCTTGTATTAAAGCGGGTTTATTAGTTACTGTCTGGTCTGTTACGCTTTAACGTCTAAACTGCTGAACATATTTTGCTGAAATTTGGTAGATAAAAGTTGAACCCCAGTGCTCATTTAACATAATATATGTGACACCCTTCCCGAAGCCGCGGGTGAAGCCGTGGGCGATAACTAGCTTAAAATAAATGTTATTTGCATCATAATTCATAACATAATATTTCGATCAAAACCAGTTTTTTTTTGTTTGTATAATACTAGATTAAAGCGTTAAAAAACATTAAAATAAGTCTGAGCTAAAGGTCAGGATTACGTATACTGGGTCACCGGTTCAATGCAGAGTCGAGATGGATCGATTCCTCGTGTCGTTTGATGGAGTTTAATCCGTACTGTTTTGTCCAGTTCATTTTTAATCTTCGCTTTGTACGAAGCTGTGTTTTAAAAAGTATGTTTTTTTATGATTGTTATTTATTATTATTGCGTACAAGCTTGGTTAAAAACAAATTACTTCTTCATATTTTAATTTGACCTTCAGTACTTTTGACTTCTTTCTGTCGAAATATTTAATTTATATTGTAAAAATTTAATGTAAATAATATTTCTTTATGACTTTGTAGTTACAACCGAATAGTGTACAACCGAGTATAAATGATCTTCGCTTAAATAAACTGATGAAAGTAAAAAAAAAATACCCATACTATAAATTTCTTCTTTTTTTAATCGAGAAACTTATGTCATTACCTACAATATTAATAACACATACATTAAAAATAGGTAATCTTTAAGTTTTGTGATTAATGTAACTTGTACAGTAACATTAGATGGAAGTTGTAATAAGGCTTTCGAGTCGGCGTCTCTTTCAGCCTCATCTTAGGCGGATCGATACCACGTGGGCAGAATCATTCTATGATCATTTCAATGCCACAGAGTAAAAAAAATAGCTTAATATTTGTTTATATGCTACGTGTTTATATACGTTAAATATATTTATGATAGCTTTTAATAACAAATATCTCCTAATGTTGAACATTTGTAATTTGTAAACGGTAAAAATTATTTCCATCTGAATATGTATAATATAGTCAAGTCTTTTTCAGTTTTATTTAAGTATTTCTTTATAATATCAATTCATAAGACATGTTTAATGGATGAAAGTAGTATGACGTCACAAGCGGACAATATTTCGTTAAGTTTTACGTCATTCGGTTTAATGTTAAACTTAAGAATATATACATAATTTTCTAGTATAATATATTATTTCTTTTCATAAAATATTAACAATAAAACCCTACGTAGATCTATTAAGGTGTATTGAATATAAAATAGAAAAAAAACATTAAAACTAAGATAAAGATGTCACAAAAATTACAATAAAAAGTTTATTGTAAAGTTAATATTTTTGCTTTATTGATTATTCCATTTATACGTAATGATTATTTGTTTATCAAAGTAGCTTTATCGGCGTAGGTACGAAAAACGTATACGGTTACATTAAAAACTATCAATAAAAAAATTAAATTACAGATACAAAATAATTAAAAATCATGTAGCAATTTATTGAAGAGTCACGACCCTTCTTAAACTCTTCTAAATATATTCAACTAAAACTGCTCGCTAATTTATTGGGATAGAGACGTTTTATGTTCATAGAGATTTCCAGAGGGGATTTTAATTAATTACAAATACATGAACATCTTAAATTTGAATTAAAAATTTATTGACGTATAATCTAATGCCTTTGACCTTTGCAATCAAAAAATTTAAAAAAATGTCAAAGGTAAAACTGTTAACATTTTAGGATATTATAAATTACCGTATTATGATAATCACGAGTCTATAAATGTATTTATATTTACTACCATATATTGTACTTACATTTTTATTGTTTTTCCGTGAACTCGTATTTAAAATAAGGAATTAAACACTCAACTGTTTCCCGCGTTTTTTTCGTTTGGGGCGACTAAGCCCGCCAACACGGACCGCGAGACTGCCGTGCGCCAATTTAAAGCGAGATGGGAAAATGTATCTGCACAAGAGCAATAGAGATACACACATAACTTATTGAACGAGAGTATCTAGGGGTGAAAAGGGGTTGATGTCTAGGCCCAAAATTTTTTTATCTGTATTTTTAATTATTGTGTTTGACAAAAAAAAATCATTGCTATTAAATATAGCCATATTATTTTAATATATTATATTTTATTATATAAATGCAATATTTATGTATATGATTTTTGATATTGATTTATATGAAGCTTTTTTGCTGGGTACCTAGTCTACACTTATTGACATTATCTTTTATATGTTATAAATGAATAATATGAAAATGAACATTATTGACTAAATATAAAAATCGATATCATTAAAAGCAACTGTAAAAATCATAACCTCGTGGAATGTTGGCACGAATGCTAGCAGTATTACACCGTTGTATCGCATTATATTGTATTTTATTTATGTTATAATAACGACTTTGCTATAGATTACTGCCTCTCACTTCATAATATTATTTATTTTATAATGTATGTTTGAAAAAATATTAAAGTCAAAACAACTTAAATATATGGAACTAGGTAAAATTCAATTTTTTTAAGGCAATCTACGGTTTTACAAGAAAATCCTAGGAAGCATCCAAACGACTTTTGTTGCTAAATAAATATAAAGAAATGATCTTTTATGTGAAAAGGCAATTAATACGATTAATGAGCTCATAGAACTGATTTACTAGTAGGCTGAGTAGGCTCCAGTTTAAGGTAAGACAAATTTTAGGCACGTGTTTATTTTCTTAAACTTAAAGTACGAACACAAAAAAAAATTAATGGCCTTTTTCTAATTACGTCTCTTCCTTCTCTTTCAATTAAGCCGGGACTATACCGGGCCATTAGTATTTTATAAAGCATACTTTTGGGATGTCAATAGCCCTAGGATAATAGGATCGAACCTACGACTTTTATTGCCATTATGCTATAGGCGCCTGATATTTGTATTAAAATAGCGTTTTATTTCGTAGTTTTGCGATATAAAATATATTTAATTAAACTTGTCAAGTGCAAATAAATATATAAAATTTAAGATTTACTTTTATATACTGACTAAAATATGTAATATCTATCTAATATAAAATATTAGATTCCGCACGCGGCTTCGCCTGCGTTTAAAACTGATGGGGCGATAAGGCAATTGTTGGTAGCCTATACCCGTGCCTGGAGTTCCAACTTGATGTTTACCAAATTTCTTCAAAATGTGTTCAGAGGATTAACCGTGAAACCGTGAAAAATAGACAAATAGATTTACTTTCGCATTTATAATATTAGTTTAACTGACAATGTTATCTGAGTAAGAATAATGAAAAAGTAGACTGTCAGAACGATAAGACGCTACGCTAATGTAATCACTGCAATACCACTGGTTCGCGAGCTCACACACCTTCAAGTCTGATTTATGACCATGTAATTCTAGCGACTATTCTTTTAGTAAAAACTGTGATGTGCGACAGCTCTCGGGAGCGTTTTTAATCAATTTAAGTAAAGATTATGCATACATAAAAAAATGAGAGGAGACTGATTGAAGTACTATATGTCTAGATACACACATACTATACTAGGTACTTTCGGCCTGCGTGTAAAAGGAGGTGTCAGGTGCTAGGAAAAAGCACAGTATAAGCTTGCTGAGCACCCAATTTATTCAAAATCAACGTTCTCAAAAGGCAACAGACAGACAGAGTTATTTTCGCATTTATAATATAAAATTATTATTACCTAGACATATCAGGTTTAATGTATTAAGTGCCATTCTTAGGTAAAACATTATCTCTTCAATTACATTATTACAATGAACTAATTACATATCTTAAAAATACTCCATATAGTCATGACCATAAGTTTCGTATTAATCAACAGCCAATAATCGTCCACTGCTGAATATAGGCCTCTTCCAAGGTGCGCCAATGCTCCCGGTCCTCTGTCTTCCGCATCCAGTCGGTACCCGCCATCTTCTTAAGGTTGTTTCGCAAGTAACTAGAAAAAGATACGAAGAAAACTCATCACATTCCATATAAATTAGTAAAATCTACTTAATTATAGAACTTGAAAAATGTATGATGTTTTATTTAAAAGAATATACGAACCATAATAATGAATTTTTTTATTGGAAATTATTTTTATTTTTGTCTTATGTTTAGCTTGTGAGTAGTGATTATACCATAACGCAAGTGTCAAAACTCAAAGCATATGTCTAATTGTCAAACTTTATGTCACATTTTGACATTCGTACACTTATGTACTTTTCAAAGTTAATTTAAATTATTTCTCAAAATGAACGATAAAGGCAGACTTTTAGTTTTATATGGAAGTCAGACATTTACCGCGCAAGAAGTTGCCGAACGAATATGGCGTACAACAAAGATATTAGGCTTCAAAGGTCCCGTTCAGGCCATGGATGATTATCCTATATCTCGTTTAATTCATGAAGAATTCGCGATATTTGTTTGTGCTACGACTGGTCAAGGAGACGAACCAGATAATATGAGAAGGTTCTGGAAATTACTCCTCCGAAAAAATCTCCCTGCGAATTCTTTAATGAAACTAAAATTCGGTGTTCTCGGTTTGGGTGACTCGACATATACTAAATTTAATTTCGTAGGAAAAAAACTTCATAAACGACTAATACAGCTAGGTGCTAAACCTCTCCTTGATATAGGTAAGACTATTTCAATAAGATCCCTCATTCCAACACTCAAGATAAATACCAATATATGTGAGTGGCAAATAAATACTTCTGTTATATTTATAAAATAGGTATTATAATAATATGTTCAGTGTTTGTAATGAACCCATAATATAAAAATGATAAAAATTTGTAAATAGTCAAAACAAATATATATAACAAATAGTCAAATATTATTATATACTTTTTATTAATATTATATAGTTTAAGTAAGTTTAATATTTCATTTGTTACATTTCATTTTCATAATGTATAATACGATCTTGATAAAAAAAAAATATCTTTACTTTTTGTCTGTAAAAAGATGTAAATACATATAACTAAAATTTAAAATAAATTGGAAACATTATTTTAAATAATACAAATAACATATCATATTTACAACCCATCATTTTATACAACTATAAAATTATTTACTTAAAACCACCCAAAAATAAAAAAATATTTTAATATCCTGAATTTTCTATTTCAGCTTTATGTGACTACCAACATGACTTAGGACATGATGCTGTCATGATTCCATGGCTTCGAGACTTTTTTGCAACAATGAGGGCTTACTTTCCAAATTTAAAAATGGATACACTTAAGACCTCTTTCATACCAAGATGGAAAGTTTCAATATTGAAAAAATTGGAATGTCCTGATGAAGCCAGCCTTAATAAAGATATTTATTATGCAAAAGGTCATAAGGATCACTTCCTCGATGCAACATATTTTGAGTTAGAAGAAAATAAAAGAACAACAGATGAAACACATTTTCAGGTATTATGCAAATTATATCAACCAATATGCCATAGATATTCACAACAAAACCATGTGAATTAAAAAATTCTTGTTTGTTCTTCGTGTGAAGATTGTTTATTCTTCGTTTTTTCTCTTTTAGGATGTAAGACTAATAACTCTTAAAACAACAAATGACAGAATTGAATATAATCCCGGTGATGTTTTTAATATTAGACCTCGGAATTGTAAAGAGGATGTTGATGACCTCTTTAATATATTTCAAACACACAATATAGATATAAAACCTCATTATCACCTCTTAGTTGAAGAATATCATGACGGTAAGTGATAGATATAGATAAGATAAAAATAATGAAATCAGTTTTTTAATAGCATCTTTTTAAGATTTATGATCTTAAATATGTTCGTTTTGTCAATATATTTAAAACACAATATTGTGTACAGAAAATTATATACAATCAAATGCAAAACTAGTATTTACTACAAAAGTCTACACCAAATATTTTATGGATATTTGATATGGCAACACAAATTTGCATTAATTTTGCAAAAATTCAAAATAAACTGGAAAGAACAAATTAAAAAATATTCAGCGTGGCTTAATAAATATATATTAATACAAAGAAAGTTTATAAATTATTAATTTATTTAAAAATATATATATATATGACAAAGTTTACAAATTAGCTACATCGAGCATTTAAAGTCATTATTAATTAATATAAAAATATAATAACACATAAAATATTAATAATTACATATACATAATATTTCAAAGCACTTTCAAAACGCAATTGGTTAAAACACACGTGCCGTGGACATTGACAATTGACAACGTCAGTGTCATTTACCAACAACGCTTGTGAGTCGCATGTGAAGAATCAATTTATATTTTAAAACAAACCTTAATACGTTAAAAAACGATATGTTACGACGGCAGGCGCGTTTGCGCCGAGAATACTTGTATAGGAAATCAGTGGAAGATAAACAAAAGAGTATTCAAGCGAAAAAGGATCAGTTGAAAAAAAGTTTGGAAGAAAACATTCCGATACATGGTGATTTACGTAAAGAAGCGCTCGCTCTGCAGAAAAGACTAGAATATGAGGATAAAGGTAAGTTCTGAATTTAATTTAGTAGCGATTACGTCAAATGTTTAAATATCATGGCAAGTGATCACTGTTCGTGGTAAGTGTTCTTGCAGAAACATTTAAGCATCTCATTGATTTTGTAAATAAGTGTATGTAATATTACAGTATAAATAAAACTATGACCAGAGTATTTTTCGCCACTATGAATATAGAATAGTACTTGGTCCGTGATCCTTGGTTGGTGATAGTAATACAGTTATTTTAATGTTATTTTGCATTCAATAAATTAATATTACATAAACTCTAAAAGCATTCATTTACAAATTAACTATTTTGAGCAAATCTGATTATGTTGTATTAATCTATTTCAGGTCCAGAAAGAGCAGCAGTCATTGGTGGTATCAGTGGGGGAGCAAACACACTCAATTCACAAGATGACGAGTATAGATTTGCGGGTGTTGAAGACCCTAAGATCATGATAACTACGTCCAGAGAGCCCAGCGCTAGGCTGAAGATGTTTGTTAAGGAGCTCAGGTATGATGTCATAAATAATGAAGATTAAACGAAAGCAGTAGTAGATGCTGTTTTATTATACACATCACACTTAAAAAAGAAATACAGACTGTGCTTATTATACAATACATGTTTTGTACTTTGTATAATACAGAAGATTAGTAGCAATTTCTTCCAGAGGTAGGTAGATAATAGTTGTAAATTTTGAATAGAAAGAGGAAAAGAAACAGCCTATAAGCACAGAATGAATTGTTAATATGTTTGTGCCCTTTTCGCCAGTAGTTTTGCTAAAATAATAAAAAAAATGCTATAAATAAATATAATTTAAATAAATATTACTTCAGGTTGATATTTCCGAACAGTCAGCGTATGAACCGCGGTGGTTATGAAATGTCTCAGCTTATTCATGCGTGTCGAGCGAATGACGTCACAGACTTCATCATTGTACATGAAACAAGAGGTGTACCGGATAGTTTGGTATGTTTATTTCTTGATATATTTAGTGTTTAAAATTACATATTCATTAATATATTATTTTAACATATATTTCAAATTATATCCTACAAGCATCAATACTTAATATCGTGTGGGTTTGAAGTTGGTGTAACTACAAGCACAAGGGGCGTAACTTCTTAGTTTGCAAGGTTAAAAAATATGTATATATTACATTATAATATATATTTTTTATAAAAATGTAATAATAATACTGATATATAAGAAAGCAGTAATTAAATACTCACCTATGAACATTTGTATGTAAGGCCATTAATGTCTAAGATTTAATTAAAATAAAACATTTATTTTTATAACATCCTTTACATTGAACAAAATGTTGTGACTTTTACTGGTGGTAGGGCTTTGTGCAAGCTCGTCTGAGCAGGTACCACCCACTCTTCACATATTCTACCACAAAACAGTAGTACTTGGTATTCTTGTGTTCTGGTTTAAAGGGTGAGTGAGCCAGTGTAATTACAGGCACAATTGACATAACATCTTGGTTTCCAAGGTTGATGGTGCATTGGGGATGAAAGCGAAACATTTCTTACACTGCCAATGTCTATAGGCATTGGTGACCACTTACCATCAGGTGGCACTATACTATAAAATAAAGATGCACGTGTAAAATGTATATCGTAAAGATTTGATTGATAGCTTTTATTAACATTTATACCAACAAATCATTTAAAAAGATACTTTAACTACCCTAAGCAAATATTAATAGTAGTTCAGATTTTTGTATCGTGTAGTTTTTTCGTTTGTATAGTATATGAAGTTTTTTCGTTTTTTTTTTTTTTTTTTTAATTAAGTAAGGTCTCCGTTATTTAAGGTGACTGTTCTTTTTCCCTATATTTTTTTCTCTTTATTGTTTTATATTATATTTAAATTTTACATAGTCTAACTGATTTTAAGTATTTTAAGCACATAGTCTATAAGTTCTTAAATAAACATGCAGTGTTTATCTAAAATTAGTTGTACAATTGCGTTTGATATTTTGTTTATTTTAATTGTATCTCTAGTAAGTTTTATATTGTAACAACTGTTGATAAACCTAAATAAAAAAAATAAAAAAAAATCATTAATAGATACTTACAATTGTTTCTTTGGTATATTAACAAGTAATACAATAAAATTGAATAACGATAATCCTTACTAATAGGATTACATAATCAGTGGTGAAAGAATATCAGCATGTATTAGATGACAGTTTACCATATGTGTATCCATCTATACTGCAGTAGTCCAGCAGTGGGACATTTACTCTTATGTTGCATTTTAAATGAATACTATATATATAAGTACAGTAACAGCCTGTTAATGTCCCACTGCTGGGCTAAGGCCTCCTCTCCCTTTTGAGGAGAAGGTTTGGAGCTTATTCCACCACGCTGCTCCAATGCGGGTTAGTAGAATACACATGTGGCAGAATTTCAATGAAATTAGACACATGCAGGTTTCCTCACGATGTTTTCCTTCACCGTTAAGCACGAGATGAATTATAAACACAAATTAAGCACATGAAAATTCAGTGGTGCTTGCCCGGGTTTGAACCCACGATCATCGGTTAAGATTCACGCGTTCTTACCACTGGGCCATCTCGGCTTCTACTACTATATATAATAGTATTTATTTCAATGACTTTCAGGTAATCTGTCACTTGCCATACGGTCCGACGGCGTCGTTCACCCTCTCCGGCGTGGTGATGCGACACGACATACCGGACATCGGACCCATGAGCGAACAATATCCGCATCTTATATTCCACAACTTCAAAACTGACCTCGGTGAGTGACAAAATCTTTTTTAATACATACATACTGGTGGTAGAGCTTTGTGCAAACTCGTCTGGGTAGGTACCACCCACTCATTAGATATTCTACCGCAAAACAGCAGTACTTGTTATTGTTGTGTTCCGGTTTGATGGGTGAGTGAGCCAGTGTAATTACAGGCACAAGGGACATAACATCTTAGTTCCCAAGGTTGGTGGCGCATTGGTGATGTAAGCGATGGTTAACATTTCTTACAAGTCCAATGTCTAAAGGCGTTTGGTGACTACTTACCATCAGGCTCGTCCGCCTTCCTATTAAAAAAAAAAAAAAGCAATGAAAACAGCTCCGTCTAGTGACAATAATCGGTATTCCATTCAAATAGCAGTTAACATCAACATTTACCGTCAAGTCAAAAGTGAATAGGCATCTTCTAATCAAGCGCGCTCCACCTTAGACTGTATCATCACTTTCCATCAGGTGTGATAATAATAATAATAATAATAATAATCTTTATTTGAAAATATAAGCATTACAGTATTTACACCAAGTCGCTTATATCTACACTAATTACTCAACATTTTTTAATTATTCATACTAATTTAACATAACATACTACAAGGATAAATAAAATAAAATTTAGTAAAACAAATATAGAATTAAAATTTGTAAACAAAATAAGCTTAAATCTATTTAGGAACCACAAAATTAATTTTTAAAATTCTGAAATATATAAATTTGTTTGAACATAGTATAAAAGGGATCATAAAATATGTCTACATCTCGACAACGTACGAAGTCATTTAAAAGTTTAACAGCCCTAGCAGTGGGGCTGTTGCTAGCTTGGGGAGAATGCCACATAGGTGGATAGCAAAACAATCTATGTTGCCGTCTTCCAACACCACGCATATATTTGTCGGGAACATATAAATATATTGATTCGCGTACAGCAGTGCTATCCACCCTATGCACTAGAATTAAATAGTAAAATTTTATAAGTGCGGCTTCCCGTCTAAGCTGAAGTGAATCTAGACCAACCATACCTGACACAAACATTGAAGGATAGAGAAAAGGGTAATATCCATATTTACGTTTAAATAAATATCTACAGAATTTTCGTTGAATTTTTTCTAACATTATACTATACATTGCCTCAAGCGGACTCCAAACTATTGCATTATATTCTAATTTACTACGGACATAGGCATTATACAATTGTTCTATTACTTGGGTATTCTTAAATTGCGATGATATTCTAATAATGAAACCAAGGCATTTATTAGCATCTTTGCATGTTTTAAGTATATGGTCATGAAAATTTAGTTTTCTATCCATTATAACACCTAAATCCCTGATTTTGGGTACATGTTCCATTGGTGTGTCAGACAGATTATATATATTTTTAATAAGTTTACGAGATCTAGAAAAAGTGATAGTTTTACATTTTGAATTATTAAATGATAATTTGTTTCTTATAGTCCAGTCAACTACGGCATCGATATCACGTTGTAGCGCTACACAGTCTTTAGTCTCGGTTACAGATAGGTACAGTTTCAAATCATCAGCAAACATAAGGCATTTGGCATTAGAGATAACAGTCAAGCGCTACCCTATATATTAAAAAAAAACATTATCGAATTAAAAAAACGTGTATATTTGTATATCTATCAGTGGTAGCTCGCAAACGAATGGACCGTTTCTGATGCGGTTTTTTCTGCTTAAAACCCAACTTTCACAGGTCCGACTGATTTAAAATTGCAGTCTCTTATAATTAAGTTAGTTAAAGTGATTTTCACCGTTTAGAAATTTTTATCGTTGCAGGTGTTTAAGTTTTTAATTTTATTTAATTATAAATGGATAATATCATGCCTTGCCCACAGGTTTAAGAACAATGAGCATTTTGAAATATCTGTTTCCCGTTCCAAAAGCTGAATCCAAGAGAGTGATCACGTTTGCCAACAATGATGACTACATCTGTTTCAGACAACACACATACAAAAAGGTTTGTTGTATTATATTATTAACTGCGCTTTTAAGTCAAGTCTAAATTATTAGATGAATATATTGAAGGAATATGTTACTGTGTGTGTATGTGTACATGTGTGTGTGTGTGTGTATATATTATTTATAAATACTACTATAAATGCGAAAGTATTTCGGTCTAAACCACTAAACTGATGAAATTTGGTATGTATCAACCCCATGAAAGACATAGACTTTTTTATACCTAACACCTGCTATATTATATGTATATTTGTTTCAAATATTATCCGGGAAACGGTTTTGTATACGACATAACAATAGAATCATTCAGTTGGAATTTCCCCTTCCTTCATAAGTCTACGCGTGCTGACTCTCGATGTCACCACCTAACTGTGACATCAATTCCATCGCGTACAAAGAAATTTGGCAACTCATTTCTTTGTCGCAATTCCAAAAAATGGAATTTCTTACCAGCTCACGTGTTCCCCTCCTCTTAACTCCTCTCAACCCGGGTTCCTTCAAACGAGGCGTGAATAGGCATCTTGCGGGCCGGCAAGGTGAAAGCGGCTAGTGCAGAACATTCTTCCCGAATGTACTGGCCGTCGTCGCGTTTGGACTCTTCTACCACTTACCATCACGTGGAGTAGACATTTGCCCTCCCGGAAATATATATATATTTAATAAATAAACAGGTTAATATTCTACATTTTCTTACACTTTCAGGCCGGTAAAGATATAGAATTAACAGAAATAGGCCCGAGGTTCCAAATGAAGCTGTATGAAATAAAGCTGGGCACCCTGGAAGCCCTGAACGCAGCCAACACTGAGTGGGCTCTCCGTCCTTACATGAACACAGCCACTAAGAGGAGATTCCTGAGCAACGAGGACGGCTGGCAGGAAGAAGAATAAATATTTTCTAAAAAAAAATAATCTTTTATTTTATTAACCTACACAATTTCCTTTTTTAATAGACAAAAATTGTACTTCATGACTAAATATTTACCAAAAAGGCTTATGTTATTGTTAAAAAATGGAAGATAGGTAGGCTAATGGACTATCTAAAGGTAAAATTTGGTGTGAGTTTACCTTTAGGCACCCATAAATATTGGCGCTCTAAGAAATGATTACAGTTTCTAATATCGTCAATGCTTTCTGTAATTACACTGGGCTTTAGCTTTAAGCAAAACATCACTTCAAAGTATGGCTGTTTCCGTAGAATGAATAATATATGGGTGGTTTTCCATAAAGTTATACCAGTAGTAAAAAAAAAAATATTAATATCCTGGGACATTATTCTCACACGGCCATCTGATCCCAAACTAAGCAGAGCTCATACTATGGAAACCAGACAAGTGATATAATACATATACTGATTTTCTTTTGTAAATACATACTCATATAGATAATTACACCCAAACTCAGGACAAACATGTTCATGCACACAAATATCTGTTCTGGGTGGGTATCGAATCCATAACTTTCGGCGTGAAAGGCAAGCATCCACCAACCACGCCAACCGGGCCGTCAATCAAATATATTTACTGAAACAGTATGCAAAAAATATATATTCTAAAGTAGTTCTAAATACATTCTTTAACACTAAAAATAAACAGACAAACATTTACACAATTATTCGTTGTGACTAATAGACACGCAGCAATGTACATGCGAACTAACAGTGATGCCAACTCCTACAGAATATTCCCCCTAGGATCAACTTCGAATTCCCTAGACATCGATCAAGGACCCCTAAATTTTGTTTCCCACTCGGTTTGAGAGGCAATTTCAAATACAAATTAAAAATACATTCAAGTAGTATAAAATAGCTGTGGTATTTATGCGGGTGCATTTTACACTTTTACATACATTAATTATTGACCTAATAATATGAATGATGATAACAATGAAATTTTTCATTGTGATCAGAAATCGAAGCCCGGGCCTCCTACGTTTTGTACAAGCACGCTGACCGTTAGCTATTATTTCAATCTCAACATATTATAGTTTTTTGATATTTCAGTTATAGCCATGCTTGGAGTTTATATTTGGTTTAGTTTGTTGGTTGCGAGGCTAAATATAAATTTTATAGTCGTACGTTTAAAAAAAAATTGAATAATGACCCCCAAATAAAAGTACTCCCTGAAAAAACCCTGGACATCTTGATTCACCCCAAATTTGGGGAGAAACCCCCAAGTTGGCATCACTGCGAATTAACAGTACATATACGAGTGAGACAATTGAACATGACATGTGACAATATTGATGCGGCGTGAGACAGAAACAGTGTGTTTAACAACAATACTATTACATATTAAATACTAAGACTTTTGTACTCAATAATACAACTGATACAGATGATTCAATCATCGATTATTTTTTCTCAAGCAACTCTCACCTCTGCTACAGTACCGTAACAGCCTGTTAATGTCCCACTGCTGGGCTAAGGCCTCCATTATTGCTTTATTTTTTATTAGAGCTTATTCCACCTCTGCTAACTGGATCGAAATTGAATTATTTTTTATCAACGGTCAAATTCGCACGCGCGTAACTCCGCTTCAACCTCTTTTCTGCTCACCTCATAATATCACCGATACGTATGTACCTAGCCACCATTCCACACGGTTACGACTTGTACAGTGGCTGTTTTTAATTTGTATTTGTATATAATTAACGCTTTGATGTAAATAATTCTGTACTGAAATATATTAAAAATCGTACCTGGCTATCAAATTTCTGTTGAGTGTTCGCTATGGCCACATTTTATCACATGAGATTTTTTACAGTTGCTAAAATAATTTCTACCGTTTTATTGTATTTTCAGACATGCCGGTACCGGACTTCCTCAAAGAACCTTTGACTCTATTCGAAATAGCAGAACAGTACTGGGATTTAAAGGCGTATCCAACACAATACGTCTTCTCTCTTCTCGCACTAATCTCCGACGATAAATTAGAAAGAGACAAATGTCTTGAGCTCAGCTCGGCTGATGGTCAGGAAGACTGGTTGAATTATTGTAGAAGACCTAGAAGGACTGTCCTTGAAGTTAGTTCTTCCTTCTCTTAGATATACGAAGTAGGAAAATCTGCTTTCATATTCCATAAGCGTTCCAACATTTTTTTATTATTAATAATAGCTTTTTAATATATTTTATATGAATAATCATTTAATACAAATAGCAGACTTAGGCTAATAGTAATCAGATTAATGATAACGATTAAAACGTGTAAACATTGACGATTACATATTAACGAAAGTAATAAAAAAAGTAAAGTCTAGTAAATCCCCCCGCGAGTCATCTTCAGAATTAATCAAAGGTAATCTGTAATCGAGATTGATTACACATTGTAATCGTAAATCAGTCATCCGATTACATTTTACCCAAGTCAGACAAATAGTTTAATCTAGATTCTTTTATTGTACAGGTACTGCACGACTTTCACAAATCAGCCTCTAAGCTTACAATAGAAATCATATTCGAATTATTCTCAACGATAAAACCGAGGTCGTTCTCCATCGCGAGCAGTTGTCTCGCGTCTGAGGGGAGGAAGATAGAACTACTGATAGTCGTTGTTAAATATTATAGTAAATTAAAAAAAGCAAGGCTTGGCTTAGCCTCGAACTGGCTGAAAAGTCTCAACGTCGGGGATAAAGTTTATGGTTGGATAAAGAAAGGCACATTCAAGTTTCCAACAGATGTGAGTTATGATGTACTTGTCTAATTTACTGGTGTTAGGGCTTTGTGCAAGCTCGTCTGGGTAGGTACCACGCACTAATCAGATATTCTACCGCAAAACAGCAATACTTGATATTGTTGTGTTCCGGTTTGAAGGGTGAGTGTGACATAAAATCTTAGTTCCCAACGTTGGTGGCGCATTGGCTGTGTAAGCGATGGTTGACATTTCTTACAATGCCAATGTCGTTTGGTGACCACTTACCATCAGGTGGCCCATATGCTCGTCCGCCTTGCTATTCTATTAAAAAAAAATGTAATTATAACGAAAAGTATCCCGTCTTCTTCCAAGACAAAATTTGTCCAGCGTACTTTTACGTAAAACGCCTTTTAATAAAGTATTGTAGTATTTATAATAAGTACCATTTTTAAGCTTGGAAATTAACAAAAAAAAATATCATAAGATCAAAATCATTACAAGAACTATATTTTATAAATAAAATACAATTTATTCAATCATATTGGTCTGTTATTCCTCAAAAATATAGTCCAATATGAAACAAATATATTTATGTATTATAATTTAACTAAAGTGGTTTGCTTATAGTTTATCATGCCAATGTTGCTATTAAGTTATCATTGTAAAGTCAAATAGAAATAAAAGCAACGTATTATGTGGTAACAAAAAAATGCCCACTTGCGCAATTTTAAAATATTCCTAGACAACACGTTCATGTATTCAATACAAACTACAAAGAAACAATTAATATAATCTTTCACATTAAATACTGAATATTTATCAGATATTTTTGGTCTTTATAATTACAATTCCACAATTTAACTTTCAGAATGTCCCCCATATATTTATAGGGCCCGGCACTGGACTGGCCCCGTTCAGAAGTTTGTTGCAAGAGAAAATAATCCAGGGCACAGCTCACAAAGACACAATGCACCTTTTCTTTGGCTGTAGATACAAAAACAAGGACTTCCATTGTCGGGAAGAATTGGAAAAAATGGTGGAAGACGGGAAACTGACTATGTATTGCGCTTTTTCTAGAGATCAAGAGAATAAGATGTAAGTTAAAGCTTGAGTCATATAGGTATAATAATATAATATAATAAGTGGATTTTTTTGGTATAGTAAATTACACAATTTTTAAATGTATTTTGTCTAATAAAACAAAAAATCCAATATTGTCGTGTGGTCCCATTTTGCATAAATACGGATATATATTGTATGTGATATTTGGAAAGATAAGGTAGAAATACTTGGTATAGCTTTGAGTATTATAAAGCCTATTTGACCAGCCGTCCACCTTTTTTAAAAAAATACATACTTGTTGAATATTTTAAAGTTTTATGAGATGTACTAATCAATCACACTTATATGTATTAAAGATCATCAGATCAACCAAATAATCTTATCTCGTTAGTTGGTTTCATAGGATTTGATTAATCTAATGAAGGAAGTGGCGATAATATTTATATTTGGGAATTACTTCTATACAAAAAATAATATATCATTATATTCAAAACAAATATGTATTTAAAAGATTTTTATCGCAAGGACCATTCGTTATTTTGTTTCTATGTAATGGAAACCATTATATAACATATGGCGAACATTGAGCAAAAATAACCACTTATTTAAACATTTATTACAGATACGTTCAACACAAAATAGCCGAATATAGAAACTTTTTATGGCAACTTATAAATGAAATGGGAGCTTACATTTTTATATCTGGCAACGCCAAAAACATGCCGGATAACGTCCGTGACGCATTCATAGAGGACGTATTTAACAAGAGTGGCAACATTGAATTGAACCAAGCTAAAGAAATTCTTAATAAAATGGAGCGAAATAATAGGTTGCAAGTTGAAACTTGGTGATACATTGTGATATTTCAATACATTTTTAATTACAAAGGTTGCAACACATGTGGTTTGGAGTTATATATTGTCGGGTTGTAATTATATATATAAGGACGAATGTGATTTTTTATATCAAAAATATATATGAATTGTAGACAAAATAAAACTTGATACGCACAAAAAAAATCTTTATTTTTACTGAAAATATTACTTTAGTATTTCGCAGGTTTTTTTTAGAGGTGGTAATATGATATTATTAACAAAATTCATAAGATTCTTCTATTTTTTAATTCAGTACATCTTAATTATATTTTCTTTATGAAAATATTTTAAAATAGGCTTCACCTTAAAAAATATTTTATTTGTATAGCAATTAGTTTGAAATGAACGCTTACTTAAGAATCCGATTATTCTAGTTTAGGCCATAATATACAAATGTTTACACTCTTGCCACACGAGAAATTAAATCTACACTCAAGGGCTCACAATTTTATTTCAATTAAAAAACTGATTGAAAGGTATTTTTCGAGTCTATCTTAAATGGACTATTTGCATAAATCTTTAAGTCATCTAAGACAGGAATATAAAGTTTAATTCACTTAAAACAATTCACAGTTATAATTACAAACACTAACTACTGCTCAATCCCCATAACTTGAGGTTGCCAGCGTCCCGTTTCCTCTCCGGGGGCTCTTTGTCTTCACAAGCGAACGCCACTAAGTATCTGGAAGGATGCCAGGCCACTGTGAATGTGGCGGCTTGTACTGGTATTTCTGCTACTTTTTCTCCTGCAAAAGTAATTTATAATTTTGTCTCATGTTACATACAGTCATGCAGCTTAATTATTTGACATTTCTAAAGTTATTCCATTCTAATGGATAAAATTTTAGACTTCAATGATGATGACTGAGTACACAGGTAATGTAATGTCAATAGGCAATATTCATAGAGAATACATAATATGGATCCCAACAATTACACTGCATTTCATGTTTGAACTATTAATATATATAAATAATAATATTCTGGTACATTTTTCACACAGGGCCATCTGATCCCAAATTAAGCTTGTACAGAGCTTGTACAATGGAAACCAGACAACTGATCAGGACAAACAGACATGTTCATGGACACAAATATCTTTCCTGGGTGGGAATCGAACCCACAACCTTCAGCGTGAAAGGCAAGCTTCCACCAACCACTCCAACCGGCTCGTCAAAATATAAAAAATCTAATACGTAAATAAATAAATTCCATTAGGTATATCCACATTTCATGCATTATATTTATCCAGCTATGAATATTTTATAGATATATTGTTTTTAAACCTATAAATTCACTGAAGTGAATGCTAGTGTAACATACTAAGACTTTTTTATGTATTAAATAAAAAATACTGACCTGTTTCAGTATCACCAATATCAATAATGTGATCTTCACTCGCTGAAGCCAGGAGTCTTCCGTCAAAACTGAATGATAGAGTCCGCACCGGCCATTCCAGTCTAAAACATATTTATATCGACAATTTAGGAAGCCTGGTAGCTAAATGTGGGACGTACCATCTCACTATACTGGTTTATTCATTTTATTATGAAAAGATGATAATTTATTTTACAATTATATAT